>NW_023618581.1:10228-10914 GCF_014905685.2 Nematolebias whitei
GAGCCTGGGAGAGAAGTGGAAGTAGAAGATCGAGGTCTCAGAGAAAGGGAGAGCAGTGGAAGTGAAAGATAGTGGTCTCGGAGCATGGGACAGCAGTGGAAGTAGAATATTGAGGTCTCAGAGCCTGGAGGAGCAGTAAAAGTGGAAGATCGAGGTCTCAGAGCCTGGAGGAGCAGTAGAAGTGGAAGCTGGATGTCTCAGAGCCTGGGAGAGTAGTGGAAGTTGAAAATCAAGGTGTCCTAGCCTGGAGGAGCAGTGGAAGTGGATTATCGAGGTCTCGGAGCCTGGGAGAGCAATTGAAGTGGAAGATAAAGGTCTCATAGCCTGGAGGAGCAGTGGAAGTTGATGATTGAGTTCTCAGAGCCAGGAGGAGCAGTAGAAGTAGAAGATTGAGGTCTCAGATGCAGGAGGAGCAGTGGAAGTGGAAGTTCAAGGTCTTGGAACCTAGAGGAGCAGTGGAATGGGCTCGGAGCCTGGGAGAGCAGTGGAAGTGGAAGATCGAGGTCTCGGATCTTGGAGGAGCAGTGGAAGTGGATGATCGAGGTCCCAGAGCCTTGGAGAGCAATATATGTGGAAGATTGAGGTCTCAGAGCCTGGAGGAGCTGTGGAAGTTGAAGATTGAGAGTTCGAAGCCTGGAGGAGCAGCAGAAGTGGAAGATCAAGGTCTCAGGGCCTGGAGGAGCAGT
>NW_023618581.1:11014-12019 GCF_014905685.2 Nematolebias whitei
TCAAGGTCTCAGAGCCTGGAGGAGCAGTGGAAGTGGAAGATTGAGGTCTCAGAGCAAGGAGGAGCAATGGAAGTGTCTCGGAGCCAAGGAGTGCTGTTGAAGTGGAAGATTGAGTTCTCGGAGCCTAGAGGAGCAGTGGAAGTCGAAGATCCAGGAATCAGAGAGTGGAGGAGCAGTAGAAGTAGAAGATAGACTTCTCAGAGCATGGATGAGCATTGTAAGTGGAAGGCTCAAGGACTAGGAGCCTGGAGGAGCAGTGCAAGTGGAAGATTGAGGTCTCAGAGCCTGGGAGAGCCATGGAAGTGGAAGATCAAGGTCTCAGAGCTTAGAGGAGCTATGGAAGTAGAAAATCGATGTCTCAGAGCCTGGAGGAGCAATGGAAGTGTCTCAGAGATTGGGAGAGCAGTGGAAATGAAAGATCAAGGTCTCAGAGCTTGGGAGAGCAGTGGAAGTGGAAGATAGAGGTATTGGAGCCTAGGAGATAAATGGAAGTGGAAGATCAATGTCTTAGAGCCTGGAGGAGCAGTGGAAGTAGAAGATCGAGGTCCCAGAGCCTGGAGGAGCAATGGAATTGTCTCGGAGCTTTGGGAGAGCAGTGGAAATAGAAGACCGAGGTCTTGGAGCCTGGAGGAGCAGTGGAAGTGGATGATTGAGGTCTCAGAGCCTGGAGGAGCAATGGAAGCGTCTCGGAGCCTGAGAGTGCAATAGAAGGGGAAGATCAAGTTCTCGGACCCTGGAGGAGCAGTTGAAGTTGATGATCGAGGTCTCGGAGCCTGGGAGAGCAGTAGATGTGGAATATTGAGGTCTCAGAGCCTGGGAGAGCAATGGAAGTGGAAGATGGAGGTCTCAGAGCCTGGAGGAGCAGTGGAAGTTGAAGATTGAGGTCTCGGATCAAGGAGAAGCAGTGGAAGTGGAAGATCAAGGTCTCGGAACCTAGAGGAGCAATGGAAGGGGCTCGGAGCCTGGGAGAGAAGTGGAAGTAGAAGATCGAGGTCTCAGAGAAAG
>NW_023618581.1:12119-13533 GCF_014905685.2 Nematolebias whitei
CATCCACTTCCACTGCTTCTCCAGGCTCCGAGACCTTGATCTTCCACTTCTACTGCACTCCCAGGCTCTGAGACACTTCCACTGCTCCTCCTCGCTCCAATACCTCAATCTTGTTTTTCCACTGCTCCTTTAGGCTCTGAGACCTCGATGTTCTACTTCTACTGCTCTCCCAGGCTCCAAAACCTTGATTTTTAACTTCCACTACTCTCTCAGCCTCCGAGACCTCTATCTTCCACTTCCACTACTATCCCAGGCTATAAGACCTCGATCTTCCACTTCCATTGCTCTCCCAGGTTCCGATACCTTGATCATCCACTTCCACTGCTCCTCCAGGCTCCGAGACCTTGATCTTCCACTTCTGCTGCTCCTCATGGTTTAGAGACTTCAATCTTCAACTTCCACAGCTTCTCCAGGCTCTGAGACCTCAATCTTCCTCATCTACTGCCCTCACAGGCTCTGAGAGCTTGATTTTCAACTTCCACTAATCTCCCATGCTCTGAGACCTCCATCTTCCTCTTCTACTGCTCTCCCATGCTCTGAGACCACTATCTTTCACTTCCAATGCTCCTCCTGGCTCCAATACCTCAATCTTCTACTTCCACTGCTCCTCCAGGCTCCGAGACCTGAATCGTCCACTTCTATTGCACTCCAAGTCTCTGAGATACTTTCATTGCTCCTCCTTGCTCTGAGACCTCAATCTTCAACTTCCATTGCTCCTCTAGGCTCCAAGACCTTGATCATCCACTTCCACTGCTCTTCCAGGCTCTGAGACCTAGTTCTTCCACTTCCACTGCTGCTCCAGGCTCTAAGACCTCAATCTTCAACTTCCCCAGCTCCTCTAGGCACTGAGTCCTCAATATTCCACATCTACTGCTCTCCCAGGCTTCGAGACCTCGATCATGAACTTCCACTGCTCCTCCAGGCTCTGAGACCTCGATCATCCACTTCTATTGCTCCTCCAGGCTCCAAGACCTCGGACTTCTACTTCCACTGCTCTCCCAGGCTCCGAGCCCCTTCCATTGCTCCTCTAGGTTCCGAGACCTTGATCTTCCACTTCCACTGCTTCTCCTGGCTCCGAGACCTCAATCTTCAACTTCCACTGCTCCTCCAGGCTCTGAGACCTCCATCTTCCACTTCCACTGCTCTCCCAGGCTCCTAGACCTCAATCTTCAACTTCCACTGCTCCTCCAGGCTCTGAGACCTCCATCTTCCACTTCTATTACTCTCCCAGGCTGCAAAACCTTGATTTTCAACTTCCACTAGTCTCTCAGGCTCCAAGACCTCCATCTTCCACTTCAACTACTATCCCAGGCTCTTAGACCTCGATCTTCAACTTCCATTGCTCTCCCAGGCTCCGATACCTCGACCATCCACTTCCACTGCTTCTCCAGGCTCCGAGACCTTGATCTTCCAC
>NW_023618581.1:13633-14424 GCF_014905685.2 Nematolebias whitei
TTCCATTGCTCTCCCAGGCTCTGAGACCTCAATCTTCCACTTCCACTACTCCTCCAGGCTCCTAGTCCTTGACCTTCTACTTACAATGCTCATCCAGGCTCTGAGAAGTCTATCTTCCACTTCCACTGCTCCTCCACGCTCTTATTCCTCGATCTTCGACTTCCACTGCTCTTCCAGGCTCCGAGACCTCAATCTTCCACTTCTACTGCACTCCAAGGCTCCGAGACACTTCCATTGCTCCTCCTTGCTCTGAGACCTCGATCTTCCACTTCCACTGCTCCTCCAGGCTCTGAGACCTCGATCATCCACTTCCACTGCTCCTCCAGGCTCCGAGACTTTGACCTTCCACTTCTGCTGCTCCTCATGGTTTAGAGACTTCAATCTTCAACTTCCACAGCTCCTTCAGGCTCTGAGACCTCAATCTTCCTCATCTACTGCTCTCCCAGGCTCTGAGAGCTTGATTTTCAACTTCCACTATTCTCCCATGTTTCGAGACCTCCATCTTCCTCTTCCAATGCTCCTCCAGGCTCCGAGACCTTGGTTTTCAACTTCTACTACTCTCTCAGCCACTGAGACCTCCATCTTCCACTTCCACTACTATCCCAGGCTATTAGACCTCGATCTTCCACTTCCATTGCTCTCCCAGGTTCCGATACCTTGATCATCCACTTCCACTGCTTCTCCAGGCTCCGAGACCTTGATCTTCCACTTCTACTGCACTCCCAGGCTCTGAGACACTTCCATTGCTCCTCCAGGCTCTAAGACCTTGATCTTCCACTTCCACAGCTCCT
>NW_023618581.1:14524-17750 GCF_014905685.2 Nematolebias whitei
CATCTTCCACTTCAACTACTATCCCAGGCTCTTAGACCTCGATCTTCAACTTCCATTGCTCTCCCAGGCTCCGATACCTCGACCATCCACTTCCACTGCTACTCCAGGCTCCGAGACCTTGATCTTCCACTTCTACTGCACTCCCAGGCTCTGAGACACTTCCATTGCTCCTCCAGGCTCTAAGACCTTGATCTTCCACTTCCACAGCTCCTCCAAGCTCCGAGATCTCGATAATCCACTTCCACTGCTCCTCCAGGCCCTGAGACCTTGATCTTCCACTTCTGCTGCTCCTCCAGGCTTCGAGCTCTCAATCTTCAACTTCCACAGCTCCTCCAGGCTCTGAGACCTCAACCTTCCACATAAATTGCTCTCCAAGGCTCTGGGACCTCGATCATCTACTTCCACTGCTCCTCCAGGATCTGAGACCTCGATCTTCCACTTCCACTGCTCTCCCAGGCTCCGAGACCATTCCACTGCTCCTCTAGGTTCCGAGACCTTGAACTTCCACTACCACTGCTCCTCCTGCGTCTGAGACCTCAATCTTCCACTTCTACTGCTCCTCCTGGCTCTGAGAACTCAATCATCAACTTCCACTGCTCCTCCAGACTATGAGACCTTGATCTTCCACTTCAATTGCTCTCCCAGGCTCCGAGACCTCGATAATCCACATCCACTGCTCCTCCAGGCTATGAGACCTTGATTTTCAACTTCCACTACTCTCCCAGGCTCTGAGACCTCAATCATCCACTTCAACTGCTCTTCCAGGCTCTGAGACTTCGATCTTCCACTTCCACTGCCTTCCTACGCCCCAAGAGACACATCCATTGCTCCTCCAAGCTCTAAGACCTCAATATTCCACTTCCACTGCTCTCCCATGTTCCGAGACCACTATCTTTCACTTCCAGTGCTCTCCCTGGCTCTGAGACCTCGATCTTCTACTTCCCCTGCTCTTCCAGGCTCCGAGCCCCTTCCATTGCTCCTCTAGGTTCTGAGACCTTCATCTTCCACTTCCACTGCTTCTCCTGGCTCCGAGACCTCAATCTTCAACTTCCACTGCTCCTCCAGGCTCCGAGATTTCAATCTTCAACTTCCACTGCTCCTCCAGGCTCTGAGACCTCCATCTTCCACTTCCACTACTCCACCACGCTCTTATACCTCGATCTTCGACTTCCACAGCTCCTCCAGGCTCCGAGACATGAATCGTCCACTTCTATTGCACTCCAAGGCTCTGAGACACTTTCATTGCTCCTCCTTGCTCTGAGACCTCAATCTTCCACTTCCATATGCTCCTCTAGGCTCCAAGACCTTGATCATCCACTTCCACTGCTCCTCCAGGCTCTGAGACCTAGTTCTTCCACTTCCACTGCTGCTCCAGGCTCTAAGACCTCAATCTTCAACTTCCCCTGCTCCTCCAGGCTCTGAGACCTCAATATTCCACATCTACTGCTCTCCCAGGCTCCGAGACCTCAATCATCAACTTCCACTGCTCCTCCAGGCTCTGAGACCTCGATCATCCACTACCATTGCTCCTCCAGGCTCCAAGACCTCGGTCTTCTACTTCCACTGCTCTCCCAGGCTCCGAGCCCCTTCCATTGCTCCTCTAGTTTCCGAGACCTCAATCTTCAACTTCCACTGCTCCTCCAGGCTCTGAGACCTCCATCTTCCACTTCCACTGCTCTCCCAGGCTCCTAGACCTCAATCTTCAAATTCCACTGCTCATCCAGGCTCTGAGACCTCCATTTTCAACTTCCACTACTCCTCCAGGCTCCTAGGTCTTGATCGTCCACTTCCGCTGCTCCTCCTTGCTCTGTGACATCAATCTTCCACTTCTACTGCACTCCAAGGCTCTGAGACAATTTCATTGCTCCTCCTTGCTTTGAGACCTCGATCTTCCACTTCCACTGCTCCTCTAGGCTCCGAGACCTCGATCATCCACTTCCACTGCTCCTCCAGGCTCTGAGACCTAGTTCTTCCACTTCCACTGCTCCTCCAGGCTATAAGAACTTAATCTTCAACTTCCCCAGCTCCTCTAGGCTCTGAGACCTCAATAATCCACATCTACTGCCCTCCCATGCTCTGAGAGCTTGATTTTCAACTTCCACTAATCTCCCATGCTCTGAGACCTCCATCTTCCTCTTCCACTGCTATCCCATGCTCTGGGACCAATATCTTTCACTTCCAATGCTCCTCCTGGCTCCAATACCTCAATCTTCTACTTCCACTGCTCCTCCAGGCTCTGAGACCTCAATCTTCTACTACTCTCCCAGGCTGCAAAACCTTGATTTTCAACTTCCACTAGTCTCTCAGGCTCCAAGACCTCCATCTTCCACTTCCACTACTATCCCAGGCTCTTAGACCTCGATCTTCCACTTCCATTGCTCTCCCAGGCTCCGATACCTCGATCATTCACTTCCACTGCTTCTCCAGGCTCCGAGACCTTGATCTTCCACTTCTACTGCACTCCCAGGCTCTGAGACACTTCCATTGTTCCTCCAGGCTCTAAGACCTCGATCTTCCACTTCCACAGCTCCTCCATGCTCCGAGATCTCGATAATCCACTTCCATTTCTCCTCCAGGCCCTGAGACCTTGATCTTCCACTTCTGCTGCTCCTCCAGGCTTCGAGCTCTAAATCTTCAACTTCCACAGCTCCTCCAGGCTCTGAGACCTCAACCTTCCACATAAATTGGTCTCCAAGGCTCTGGGACCTCGATCATCCACTTCCACTGCTCATCCAGTATCCGAGACCTCGATCTTCCACTTCCACTGCTCTCCCAGGCTCCGAGCCCATTCCACTGCTCCTCTAGGTTCCGAGACCTTGAACTTCCACTTACACTGCTCCTCCTGCGTCTGAGACCTCAATCTTCCACTTCTACTGCTCCTCCTGGCTCTGAGATCTCAATCATCAACTTCCACTGCTCCTCCAGACTATGAGACCTTGATCTTCCACTTCAATTGCTCTCCCAGGCTCCGAGACCTCGATAATCCACATCCATTGCTCCTCCAGGCTATGAGACCTTGATTTTCAACTTCCACTACTCTCCCAGGCTCTGAGACCTAGTTCTTCCACTTCCACTGCTCCTCCAGGCTATAAGAACTCAATCTTCAACTTCCCCAGCTCCTCCAGTCTCTGAGACCTCAATAATCCACATCTACTGCTCTCCCAGGCTCCGAGACCTCAATCATCAACTTCCACTGCTCCTCCAGGCTCCGAGAACTTGATCTTCC
>NW_023618581.1:17850-19777 GCF_014905685.2 Nematolebias whitei
GACCAATTTATGTGGAAGGTTGAGGTCTCAGAGCCTGGAGGAGCTGTAGAAGTTGAAGATTGAGAGCTCGAAGCCTGGAGGAGCAGCAGAAGTGGAAGATCAAGGTCTCAGGGCCTGGAGGAGCAGTGGAAGTGGATTATCGAGATCTCGGAGCATGGAAGAGCTGTGGAAGTGGAAGATCGAGGTCTTAGAGCCTGGAGGAACAATGGAAGTGTCTCAGAGCCTGGGAGTGCAGTAGAAGTGGAAGATCAAGGTCTCGGAGCCTGGAGAAGCAGTGGAAGTGGATGATCAAGGTATCGGAACCTGGGAGAGCAATGGAAGTGGAAGATCGAGGTCTAATAGCCTGGGATAGTAGTGGAAGTGGAAGATGGAGGTCTCAGTGGCTGAGAGAGTAGTAGAAGTTGAAAACCAAGGTCTCGGAGCCTGGAGGAGCATTGGAAGAGGAAGATGGAGGTCTCGAAACATGGGAGAATAGTGGAAGTTGAAAATCAAGCTCTCAGAGCCTGGGAGAGCAGTAGATGAGGAAGATTGAGGTCTCAGAGCCTGAAGGAGCTGTGGAAGTTGAAGATTGAAGTCTCTAAACCATGAGGAGCAACAGAAGTGGAAGGTCAAAGTCTCGGAGCCTGGAGGAGCAGTGGAAGTGGATGATCGAAGTCTCAGAGCCTGGAGGAGCAGTGGAAGTGGAAGATCGAGGTCTCAGAGCAAGGAGGAGCAATGGAAGTGTCTCGGAGCCTTGGAGTGCAGTAGAAGTGGAAGATTGAGGTCTCGGAGCCTGGAAGAGCACTGGAAGTCGAAGATCGAGGAATAAGAGAGTGGAGGAGCAGTGGAAGTGGAAGATAGACTTCTCAGAGCCTGGATGAGCATTGTAAGTAGAAGGTCAAGGACTAGGAGCCTGGAGGAGTAGTGGAAGTGGAAGATTGAGGTCTCAGAGCCTGGGAGAGCAATGGAAGTGGAAGATCAAGGTCTCAGAGCTTGGAGGAGCTATGGAAGTAGAAGATCGAGGTCTCAGAGCCTGGAGGAGAAATGGAAGTGTCTCAAAGATTGGGAGAGCAGTGGAAATGAAAGATCAAGGTCTCAGAGCATGGGAGAGCAGTGGAAGTGGTAGATAGATGTATTAGAGCCTAGGAGATCAATGGAAGTAGAAGATCAAGGGCTTAGAGCCTGGAAGAGCAGTGGAAGTAGAAGATCAAGGTCCCAGAGCCTGGAGAAGCAATGGAATTGTCTCGGAGCTTGGGAGAGCAGTGGAAATAGAAGACCCAGGTCTTAGAGCCTGGAGGAGCAGTGGAAGTGGATGATCGAGGTCTCAGAGCCTGAAGGAGCAATGGAAGTGTCTCGGAGCCTGAGAGTGCAATAGAAGGGGAAGATCAAGTTCTCGGAGCCTGGAGGAGCAGTGGAAAGTGATGATTGAGGTCTCAGAGCCTGGGAGAGCAATGGAAGTGGAAGATCAAGGTCTCAGAGCTTGGAGGAGCTATGGAAGTAGAAGATCGAGGTCTCAGAGCCTGGAGGAGCAATGGAAGTGTCTCAGAGATTGGGAGAGCAGTGAAAATGAAAGATCAAGGTCTCAGAGCATGGGAGAGCAGTGGAAGTGGTAGATAGATGTATTGGAGCCTAGGAGATCAATGGAAGTGGAAGATCAATGTCTTAGAGCCTGGAAGAGCAGTGGAACTGGAAGATCAAGGTCCCAGAGCCTGGAGGAGCAATGGAATTGTCTCGGAGCTTGGGAGAGCAGTGGAAATAGAAGACCCAGGTCTTGGAGCCTGGAGGAGCAGTGGACGTGGATGATCGAGGTCTCAGAGCCTGAAGGAGCAATGGAAGTGTCTCGGAGCCTGAGAGTGCAATAGAAGGGGAAGATCAAGTTCTCGGAGCCTGGAGGAGCAGTGGAAGTTGATGATTGAGGTCTCGGAGCCTGGGAGAGCAGTAGATGTGG
>NW_023618581.1:19877-20982 GCF_014905685.2 Nematolebias whitei
AGGACTCAGAGGCAGGAGGAGCAGTGGAAGTGGAAGTTCAAGGTCTCAGAACCTAGAAGAGCAGTGGAATGGGCTCGGAGCCTGGGAGAGCAGTGGAAGTGGAAGATTGAGGTCTTGGATCCTGGAGGAGCAGTGGAAGTGGATGATCGAGGTCCCAGAGCCTTGGAGAGCAATATATGTGGAAGATTGAGGTCTCAGAGCCTGGAGGAGCTGTGGAAGTTGAAGATTGAGAGCTCGGAGCCTGGAGGAGCAGCAGAAGTGGAATGTCAAGGTCTCGGAGCCTGGAGGAGCAGTGGAAGTGGATGATCGAGATCTCGGAGCCTGGAGGAGCAGTGGAAGTGGATGATCGAGGTCTCGGAGCCTGGGAGAGCAATTGAAGTGGAAGATCAAGGTCTCAGAGCCTGGGAGATCAATGAAAGTGGAATCTGGAGGTCTCGCAGTCTGGGAAAGTAGTGAAAGTTGAAAATAAAGGTCTTGGAGCCTAGGAGAGAAGTAGAAGTGGAAGATTGATGTCTCAGAGCCTGGATTAGCAGTTGAAGTGGAAGATCAAGGTCTCTGAGCCTGGAAGTGCAGTGTAAGTGGAAGATCGAGGTCTCAGAGCCTGGAGGAGCAGTGGAAGTGGATGATCGAGGTCTCGGAGACTGGGAGAGCAGTAGATATGTAAGATTGAGGTCTCAGAGCCTGGAAGAGCTGTGGAAGTTGAAGATTGAGGTCTTGGAGCAAGGAGGAGCAGTGGACGTTGAAGATCAAGGTCTTAGAGCCTGGAGGATTAGTGGAAGTGGAAGAATGAGGTCTCAGAGCCTGGAGGAGCATTGGAAGTGGAAGCTGGATGTCTCAGAATCTGGGAGAGCAGTGGAACTGGACGATGGAGGTCTCGGAGCCTAGGAGAGTAGAGGAAGTTGAAAATCAAGGTCTAGGAGCCTGGGAGAGCAGTAGAAGTGGAAGATCGAGGTCTCAGAGCCTGGAGGAGCAGTGGAAGTTGATGATTGAGTTCTCAGAGCCAGGAGGAGCAGTAGAAGTGGAAGATTGAGGTCTCAGACGCAGGAGGAGCAGTGGTAGTGGAAGTTCAAGGTCTCGGAACCTAGAGGAGCAGTGGAATGGGCTC
>NW_023618581.1:21082-21932 GCF_014905685.2 Nematolebias whitei
GAGACCTTGAACTTCCACTTCCACTGCTCCTCCTGCCTCTGAGTCCTCAATCTTCCACTTCCACTGCTCCTCGTGGCTCTGAGAACTCATTCATCAACTTCCACTGCTCCTCCAGGCTCTGAGACCTCGATCTTACACATCTACTGCTCTCCCAGGCTCACAGACCTCGATCATCCACTTCCAATGCTCGTCCAGACTCCGAGACCTCAATCTTCTACTTCCACTGCTACTCCAGGCTCTGAGACATCAATTTTCCACTTCTACTGCTCTCCCAGGCTCCAAGACCTTTATTTTTTCTTTCACTACTCTCCCAGACTCTGAGGCCTCTATCTTCCACTTCCACTGCTCTCCCAGGCGCTGAGACCTTGATCTTCCACTTCAATTGCTCTCCCAGGCTCCGAGACCTCGATCATCCACTTCAACTGCTCTTCCAGGCTCTGAGACTTCGATCTTCCACTTCCACTGCCTTCCTATGCCCCATGAGACACATCCATTGTTCCTTCAAGCTCTAAGACCTGGATATTCCACTTTTACTGCTCCTCCAGGCTCTGAGACCTCAATATTCCACTTCCACTCTCTCCCATGCTCCGAGACCACTATCTTTCACTTCCAGTGCTCTCCCTGGCTCTGAGACCTCAATCTTCTACTTCCCCTGCTCTCCCAGGCTCCGAGCCCCTTCCATTGCTCCTCTAGGTTCCGATACCTTGATCTTCCACTTCCACTGCTTCTCGTGGCTCCGAGACCTCAATCTTCAACTTCCATTGCTCCTCCAGGATCCGAGATCTCAATCTTCAACTTCCACTGCTCCTCCAGGCTCTGAGACCTCCATCTTCCACTTCCACTACTCCTC
>NW_023618581.1:21942-24101 GCF_014905685.2 Nematolebias whitei
CACGCTCTTATACCTCGATCTTCGACTTCCACAGCTCCTCCAGGCTCCGAGACCTGATTAGTCCACTTCTATTGCACTCCAAGGCTCTGAGACACTTTCATTGCTCCTCCTTGCTCTGAGATCGCAATCTTCCACTTCCATTGCTCCTCTAGGCTCCAAGACCTTGATCATCCACTTCCACTGTTTCTCCAGGCTCTGAGACCTAGTTCTTCCACTTCCACTGCTGCTCCAGGCTCTAAGACCTCAATCTTCAACTTCCCCAGCTCCTCCAGGCTCTGAGACCTCAATATTCCACATCTACTGCTCTCCCAGGCTCCGAGACCTCGATCATCAACTTCCACTGCTCCTCCATGCTCCGAGAACTCGATCTTCCCCTTCTATTGCACTCTCAGGCTCCGAGACACTTCCATATCTCCTCCAAGTTCTGAGACCTTGATCTTCCACTTCCATTGCTCTCCCTGGCTCTGAGACCTCAATCTTCCACTTCCACTGCTCCTCCAGGCTCCTAGTCCTTGACCTTCCACTTACAATGCTCATCCAGGCTCTGAGACGTCTATCTTCCACTTCCACTGCTCCTCCACGCTCTGATTCCTTGATGTTCGACTTCCACTGCTCCTCCAGGCTCCGAGACCTCTATCTTCACTTCTACTGCACTCCTAGGCTCCGAGACACTTCCATTGCTCCTCCTTGCTCTGAGACATCGATCTTCCACTTCCACTGCTCCTCCAGGCTCGGAGATCTTGATCTTCCCCTTCTGCTGCTCCTCATGGTTTAGAGACTTCAATCTTCAACTTCCACAGCTCCTCCAGGCTCCGAGACCTCAATCTTCCTCATCTACTGCTCTCCCAGGCTCTGAGAGCTTGATTTTCACCTTCCCCTAATCTCCCATGCTCCGAGACCTCCATCTTCCTCTTCCACTGCTCCTCCAGGCTCCGAGACCTCGATCTTCTACTTCTACTGCTCTCCCAGGCTCCAAAAGCTTGATTTTTAACTTCCACTACACTCTCAGGCTCTGAGACCTCCATCTTCCACTTCCACTACTATCCCAGGCTCTTAGACCTCGACCTTCCACTTCCATTGCTCTCCCAGGCTCCGATACCTCGATCATCCACTTCCACTGCTTCTCCAGGCTCCGAGACCTTGATCTTCCACTTCTACTGCACTCCCAGGCTCTGAGACTCTTCCATTGCTCCTTCAGGATCTGAGACCTCGATCTTCCACTTTCACAGCTCCTCCAGACTCCGAGATCTCGATCATCCACTTACACTGCTCCTCCAGGCTCCGAGACCTTGATCTTCCACTTCTGCTGTTCCTCCAGGCTCCGAGCTCTCAATCTTCAACTTCCACATGTAGATGAACAGATGCTCAGATATATTCATCATTTAACACGGATTCCTCATTTTTCTGGACTGAATAAAACGTGCATTGAATTTAAGGAAATGCAAACGTGAGACGTCATTTATATTTGACCCATCAAAATGAATGCGGTCATTTATTTACAGAATCAAAATTTAACATCAAACATTTACATTAATTTGGCAAATTATGAAAATAACAACATAAGCAATCAATCAGGAAAAATCATACGGCCATGATTTTTCCGTTGCTTCACCACAGCGATGTTATGAAAACTGTACAATTATGATCTTTTACCCACATGAATGTGGGTGAGCATTTTACACAGACATTTCTAAAATATCTGGAAGAATTTCTACTTGAGAGAAAAGTTTAGAGATGGAAAGAAGTTTAGAGGGAGTTAAGATGGTATGGGAGGGAAGAAATGTGTTCACCAGAATCGACACTCTCCGGCTTTCTTCAGCTTTTCCTTACAGTACACTTAGGTGATGAAATCGGCTCCTTTACCTGGAGATGACTCAGGTGGGATTCCGTTTAACGCACCCTTTCAGCGTCTCAGTAGGATGTTGTTACTCGTCCGAAGTAATGGCGAGGCTCTGTTCGACACATATTCACCTCAGTGGAAAATGTTATAATCCCATGGAACTCGGAAGAGCTTTGTTGTCATGTCAGGAACTCCAACAGCACTCCATCAGAACTTTAGCTCTCGTGTAGTTTACAGAACTCCCACAGAACTGACTAGACCAGGAAGTACTGACATTTTAAAGACTCTTTCCCGGTTCACTTTTTGGGATTTGTTCATT
>NW_023618581.1:24201-28511 GCF_014905685.2 Nematolebias whitei
CGGGTGGACTCACATGAGTTGTGAGTCCGTCAGAGGTTCCACTCAGATGTGGAAGATTCCATAATCCCACGAGACTCGGAACTTTGTTCTGCGTTCTGCGTTCCGAACTGCATTCTGCACTTTCTACATTCCAGCATTCTGCCTGGAACAAGGAAGTGTTGACCCTTTTAAAGAGGTCAGTTCCGGTTCGTCTGAGAACTTCCTGATTGGTCAAAACGAACCAACAGGGGTGTGGTCTTAGTGATGTAAGAGGTTATTAAAAGTCAAGGAGAAAGATTAGATTGTTTAAGAACAGACAGAAATATGTTTTAAAGAAATTAGACTTTTTGGTGCCAGTTCTACTTCTATCTGTCTGAAAAAGTTAAACATGACATTTCTTTCCAGTAAACATGTTTTTGACCGAAACTTGACTTTTGACCGACTTACAACTTGCTCATTTCAGACAGAAAATCAAAAAATGAATAATTACTCTGTAACAGACATTAACTAGATTTCTACTTTGAATGAGGATTAAAAATCATTAATACTGTTTCACAGTTGATTTAAAATGAGTAGTTCACTTCAACATTTAAAATGGTTTGAACTAAACACACTTTTGATTATCAAGACATTGTAAAATAGTAATGATAATAAAAAGAGAGTGTTCTTTCAATTGATCAGTGCAGGACACACTTAGAAATTCTCTGGATGAACTTAATTTTGTGTTTCTGGACTCAAGTCAATGAAGTAACAGATCTTGTCCCAGGAAGGCCCTCAGGGCCAGATTTCGACCTGAGGCTTAGTTCACTACATGGGAGAGCAGTGGAAGTGGAATATCGAGGTCTCAGAGCCTGGAGGAGCAGTGGAAGTGGATGATAAAGGTCTCGGAGCCTGGGAGAGCAATTGAAGTGGAAGATCAAGGTCTCAGAGCCTGGGAGATCAGTGAAAGTGGAATATGGTGGTCTCGGAGTCTGGGAGAGTAGTGAATGTTGAAAATAAAGGTCTTGGAGCCTGGGAGAGCATTGGAAGTGAAAGACTGATGTCTCAGAGCCTGGAGTAGCAGTGGAAGAAGAAGATTGAGGTATCGGAGCCAGGATTAGCAGTGGAAGTGGAAATTCAAGGTCTATGAGCCTGGAAGAGCAGTGTAAGTGGAAGATCGAAGTCTCGGAGCCTGGAGGAGCAGTGGAAGTGGATGATCGAGGTCTCAGAGCCTGCAGGAGCTGTAGAATTTGAAGATTGAGGCCTTGGAGCCAGGAGGAGAAGTGGACGTTGAAGATCAAGGTCTTAGAGCCTGGAGGAGCAGTGGAAGTGGAAGAACGAGGTCTCAGAGCCTGGAGGAGCAGTGGAAGTGGAAGCTGGATGTCTCAGAGCCTGGGAGAGCAGTGGAACTGGACGATGGAGGTCTCAGAGCCTGGAGGAGCAGTGGAAGTTGATGATTGAGTTCTCAGAGCCAGAAGGAGCAGTGGAAGTGGAAGATTGAGGTCTCAGAGGCAGAAGGAGCAGTGGAAGTGGAAGTTCAAGGTCTCAGAACCTAGAGGAGCAGTGGAATGGGCTTGGATCCTGGGAGAGCAGTGGAAGTGGAAGATCGAGGTCTCGGATCCTGGAGGAGGAGTGGAAGTGGATGATCGGGGTCCCAGAGCCTTGGGGAGCAATATATGTGGAAGATTGATGTCTCAGAGCTTGGAGGAGCTGTGGAGGTTGAAGATTGAGAGCTCGGAGCCTGGAGGAACAGCAGAAGTGGAAGATCAAGGTCTCGGAGCCTGGAAGAGCAGTGGAAGTGGATGATCGAGATCTCGGAGTCTGGAGGAGCAGTAGAAGTGGAAGATCAAGGTCTCGGAGCCTGGAGAAGCAAAGGAAGTGGATGACCGAGGTATCGGAGCCTGGGAAAGCAATGGAAGTGGAAGATCGAGGTCTAAGAGCCTGGGATAGTAGTGGAAGTGGAAGATGGAGGTATCGGAGCCTGAGAGAGTAGTGGAAGTTGAAATTCAAGGTTTTGGAGCCTGGGAGAGCAGTAGAAGTAGAAGATCAAGGTCTCAGAGCCTGGAGGAGCAGTGGAAGTAGAAGATCAAGGTCTCAGAGCCTGGAGGAGCAGTGGAAGTAGAAGATTGAGGTATTGGAGCCAGGAGGAGCAGTGGAAGTAGAAGATTGAGGTATTGGAGCCAGGAGGAGCAGAGGAAGAGGAAGATGGAGGTCTCGGAGCATGGGAGATTGGTGGAAGGTGAAAATCAAGCTCTCAGAGCCTGGGAGAGTAGTAGATGAGGACGATTGAGGTCTCAGAGCCTGGAGGAGCTGTGGAAGTTGAAGATTGAAGTCTCTAAACCATGAGGAGCAGCAGAAGTGGAAGATCACGTCTCGGAGCCTGGAGGAGCAGTGGAAGTGGATGATCGAGGTCTCAGAGCCTGGAGGAGCAGTGGAAGTGGAAGATCGAGGTCTCAGAGCAAGGAGGAGCAATGGAAGTGTCTCGGAGCCTAGGAGTGCAGTAGAAGTGAAGATTGAGGTCTCGGAGCCTGGAGGAGCAGTGGAAGTCAAAGATCGAGGAATCAGAGCGTGGAGGAGCAGTGGAAGTGGAAGATCAAGGTCTCAGAGCAAGGACGAGCAATGAAAGCTTCTCAGAGCCTTGGAGTGCAGTAGAAGTGGAAGATTCAGGTCTCGGAGCCTGGAGGAGCAGTGGAAGTCGAAGATCGAGGTATAAGAGTGTGGAGGAGCAGTGGAAATGGAAGATTGATGTCTCAGAGCCAGGAGGAGCAGTGGAAGTGGAAGATCAAGGCCTATGAGCCTGGAGGAGTAGTGGAAGTGGAAGATGGAGGTCTCAGAGCCTGGAGGAGCAGTGGAAGTTGAAGATTGAGGTCTCGGAGCCTGGGAGAGCAGTGGAAGTGGAAGATGGAGGTCTCAGAGCCTGGAGGAGCAGTGGAAGTTGAAGATTGTGGTCTCGGAGCCAGGAGAAGCAGTGGAAGTGGAAGATCAAGGTCTCGGAACCTAGAGGAGCAATGGAAGGGGCTCGGAGCCTGGGAGAGCAGTGGAAGTTGAAGCTAGAGGCCTCAGAGTCTGGGAGAGTAGTTAAAGTTGAAAATAAAGGTCTTGGAGCCTGGGAGAGCAGTAGAAGTGGAAGATTGATGTCTCAGAGCCTGGAGTAGCAGTGGAAGTAGAAGATTGAGGTCTTGGAGCCTGGACGAGCAGTGGAAGTGGATGATCGAGGTCTCGGAGCCTGGGAGAGCAGTGGAAGTGGAAGATTGAGGACTCAGAGGCAGGAGGAGCAGTGGAAGTGGAAGTTCAAGGTCTAGGAACCTAGAGGAGCAGTGGAATGGGCTCGGAGCCAGGGAGAGCAGTGGAAGTGGAAGATCGAGGTCTCGGATCCTTGAGGAGCAGTGGAAGTTGATGCTCGAGGTCCCAAAGCCTTGGAGAGCAATATATGTGGAAGATTGAGGTCTCAGAACCTGGAGGAGCTGTGGAAGTTGAAGATTGAGAGCTCGGAGCCTGGAGGAGCAGCAGAAGTGGAAGATCAAGGTCTCGGAGCCTGGAGGAGCAGTGGAAGTGGATGATCGAGATCTCAGAGCCTGGAGGAGCAGTGGAAGTGGATGATCGAGGTCTCGGAGCCTGGCAGAGCAATTGAAGTGGAATATCAAGGTCTTGGATCCATGGAGATCAGTGAAAGTGGAATATGGAGGTCTCGGAGTCTGGGAACGTAGTGAAAGTTGAAAATAAAGGTCTTGGAGCCTGGGAGAGCAGTATTAGTGGAATATTGATGTCTCAGAGCCTGGAGTAGCAGTGGAAGTAGAAGATGGAGGTATCGGAGCCATGATTAGCAGTGGAAGTGGAAGATCAAGGTCTCTGAGCCTGGAAGAGCAGTGTAATTGGAAGATCGAGGTCTCGGAGCCTGGAGGAGCAGTGGAAGTGGAAGATCGAGGTCTCGGAGCCTGGGAGAGCAGTAGATGTGTAAGATTGAGGTCTCAGAGCCTGGAAGAGCTGTGTAAGTTGAAGATTGAGGTCTTGGAGCCAGGAGGAGCAGTGGACGTTGAAGATCAAGGTCTTAGAGCCTGGAGGAGCAGTGGAAGTGGAAGAATGAGGTCTCAGAGCCTGGAGGAGCAGTGGAAGTGGAAGCTGGATGTCTCAGAGCCTGGGAGAGCAGTGGAACTGGACGATGGAGGTCTCGGAGCCTAGGAGAGTAGAGGAAGTGGAAAATCAAGGTCTAGGAGCCTGGGAGAGCAGTAGAAGTGGAAGATCGAGGTCTCAGAGCCTGGAGGAGCAGTGGAAGTTGATGATTGAGTTCTCAGAGCCTGGGAGAGCAGTGGAAGTGGAAGATGGAGGTCTCAGAGCCTGAAGGAGCAGTGGAA
>NW_023618581.1:28521-31237 GCF_014905685.2 Nematolebias whitei
CAGTGGAAGTTGACCACTGAAGTCTCGGAGCCACGAGGAGCAGTGGACGTGGAAGATCAAGGTCTCAGAACCTAGAGGAGCTGTAGAAAGGGCTCAGAGCCTGGGAGAGCAATGGAAGTAGAATATCGAGGTCTCAGAGCCTAGAGGAGCAGTGGAAGTTGATGATTGAGTTCTCAGATCCAGGAGGAGCAGTGGAAGTGGAAGATTGAGGTCTCAGAGGAAGGAGGAGCACTGGAAGTGGAAGTTCAAGGTCTCGGAATCTAGAGGAGCAGTGGAATTGGCTCGGAGCCTGGGAGAGAGTGGAAGTGGAAGATCGAGGTCTCAGAGCCTGGAGGAGCAGTGGAAGTTGATGATTGAGTTCTCAGAGCCACGAGGAGCAGTGGAAGTGGAAGATTGAGGTCTCAGAGGCAGGAGGAGCAGTGGAAGTGGAAGTTCAAGGTCTCGGAACCTAGAAGAGCAGTGGAATGGGCTTGGAGCCTGGGAGAGCAGTGGAAGTGGAAGATTGAGGTCTCGGATACTGGAAGAGCAGTGGATGTGGATGATCAAGGTCCCAGAGCCTTGGAGAGCAATATATGTGGAACATTGAGGTCTCAGAGCCTGGAGGAGCTGTGGAAGTTGAAGATTGAGAGCTCGGAGCCTGGAGGAGCAGCAGAAGTGGAAGATCAAGGTCTCGGAGCCTGGAGGAGCAGTGGAAGTGGATGATCGAGATCTCAGAGCCTGGAGGAGATGTGGAAGTGGAAGATCGAGGTCTTAGAGACTGGAGGAGCAATGGAAGTGTCTCAGAGCCTGGGAGTGCAGTAGACGTGGAAGATCAAGGTCTCGGAGCCTGGAAAAGCAGTGGAAGTGGATCATTGAGGTATCGGAACCTGGGAGAGCAATGGAAGTGGAAGATCGAGGTCTAATAGCCTGGGATAGTAGTGGAAGTGGAAGATGGAGGTCTCAGAGCCTGGAGGAGCAGTGGAAGTCCAAGATCGAGAATTAAGAGCGTGGAGGAGCAGTGGAAGTGGAAGATAGACTTCTCAGAGCTGGATGAGCATTGTAAGTGGAAGGTCAAGGACTAGGAGCCTGGAGGAGCAGTGGAAGTGGAAGATTGAGGTCTCAGAGCCTGGGAGAGCAATGTAAGAGGAAGATCAAGGTCTCAGAGCTTGGAGGAGCAATGGAAGTAGAAGATTGAGGTCTCAGAGCCTGGAGGAGCAACAGAAGTGTCTCTGAGATTCGGAGAGCAGTGGAAATGAAAGATCAAGGTCTCAGAGCATGGGAGAGCAGTGGAAGTGGAAGATAGAGGTATTGGAGCCTAGGAGATCAATGGAAGTGGAAGATCAATGTCTTAGAGCCTGGAGGAGCAGTGGAAGTGGATGATCGAGGTCTCTGAGCCTGAAGAAGCAATGGAAGTGTCTCGGAGCCTGAGAGTGCAATAGAAGGGGAAGATCAAGTTCTCGTAGCCTGGAGGAGCAGTGGAAGTTTATGATCGAGGTCTCGGAGCCTGGGAGAGCAGTAGATGTGGAATATTGAGGACTCAGAGCCTGGAGGAGCTGGGGAAGTTGAAGATTGAGGTCTTAGAGCTTGGAGGAGCAGTGGAAGTGGAAGAACTAGGTCTCAGAGCCTAGAGGAGCAGTGGAAGTGGAAGATCGAGGTCTCAGAGCAAGGAGTAGCAATGAAAGTGTCTCAGAGCCTTGGAGTGCAATAGAAGTGGAAGATTGATGTCTCAGAGCCAGAAGGAGCAGTGGAAGTGGAAGATCAAGGCCTTGGAGCCTGAAGGAGTAGTGGAAGTGGAAGATGGAGGTCTCAGAGCCTGGAGGAGCAGTGGAAATTGAAGATTGAGGTCCTGGAGCCTGGGAGAGCAGTGGAAGTGGAAGATGGAAGATGGAAGAGCCTGTAGGAGCTGTTGAACTTGAAGATTGAGGTCTTGGAGCCAGGAGGAACTGTGGAAGTTGAAGATCAAGGTCTTAGAGCCTGGAGGAAGAGTGAAGTGGAAGAACAAGGTCTCAGAGCCTGGAGGAGCAGTGGAAGTGGAAGATGGATGTCTCAGAGCCTGGGAGAGCAGTGGAAGTGAAAGATGGAGGTCTCGGAGCCTGGGAGAGTAGTGGAAGTTGAAAATCAAGGTCTCGGAGCCTGGAGGAGCAGTGGAAGTGGATGATCGAGGTCTCGGAGCCTGGGAGAGCAATTGAAGGGGAAGATCAAGGTCTCAGAGACTGGGAGATCAGTGAAAGTGGAATCTGGAGGTCTCAGAGTCTGGGAAAGTAGTGAAAGTTGAAAATAAAGGTCTTGGAGTCTGGGCAAGCAGTAGAAGTTGAAGATTGATGTCTCAAAACCTGGAGTAGCAGTGGAAGTAGAAGATTGAGGTATCGGAGCCAGGATTAGCAGTGGAAGTGGAAGATCAAGGTCTCTGAGCCTGGAAGAGCAGTGTAAGTGGATGATCGAGGTTTCGGAGCCTGGGAGAGCAGTAGATGTGTAAGATTGAGGTCTCAGAGCCTGGAGGAGCTGTGGAAGTTGAAGATTGAGGTCTTGGAGCCAGGAGGAGCAGTGGTTGTTGAAGATCAAGGTCTTAGGTCACACTTCACTTCCGGCGAGCTGATGGACGGCAGCTCCCTCTGACTTCTCTGCAGTCTTTTATCATCAAACTGACCCGTTTTTCGAACTGGACTAAAGCTGGTCCTCCTTCCAACCGAATTCGGTGTTCAGTGACTCAGAGAGCTGGACGGGACCGTCCAAAAAA
>NW_023618581.1:31337-33515 GCF_014905685.2 Nematolebias whitei
CAGTGGAAGTTGACCACTGAAGTCTCGGAGCCACGAGGAGCAGTGGAAGTGGAAGATCAAGGTCTCAGAACCTAGAGGAGCTGTGGAAAGGGCTCGGAGCCTGGGAGAGCAGTGGAAGTAGAAGATCGAGGTCTCAGAGCCTGGAGGAGCAGTGGAAGTTGATGATTGAATTCTCAGATCCACGAGGAGCAGTGGAAGTGGAAGATTGAGGTCTCAGAGGCAGGAGGAGCACTGGAAGTGGAAGTTTAAGGTCTCGGAATCTAGAGGAGCAGTGGAATTGGCTCAGAGCCTGGGAGAGCAGTGGAAGTGGAAGATTGAGGTCTCAGAGCCTGGAGGAGCAGTGGAAGTTGATGATTGTGTTCTCAGAGCCACCAGGAGCAGTGGAAGTGGAAGATTGAGGTCTCAGAGGCAGGAGGAGCAGTGGAAGTGGAAGTTCAAGGTCTCGGAACCTAGAGGAGCAGTGGAATGGGCTTGGAGCCTGGGAGAGCAGTGGAGTCGGAAGATCGAGGTCTCGGATACTGGAGGAGCAGTGGAAGTGGATGATCGAGGTCCCAGAGCCTTGGAGAGCAATATATGTGGAACATTGAGGTCTCAGAGCTTGGAGGAGCTATGGAAGTGGAAGATCAAGGTCTCGGAGCCTGGAGGAGCAGTGGAAGTGGAAGATCAAGGTCTCGGAACCTAGAGGAGCAATGGAAGGGGCTCGGAGCCTGGGAGAACAGGCGAAGTAGAAGATTGAGGTCTCAGAGCCAGGGAGAGCAGTGGAAATGAAAGATAGTGGTCTCGGAGCATGGGAGAGCAGTGGAAGTGGAACATTGAGGTCTCAGAGCCTGGAGGAGCAGGAAAAGTAGAAGATCCAGGTCTTAGAGCTTGAAGGAGCAAAGAATGTATCTCATGGGGCATAGGAAGGCAGTGGAAAAGGAAGATCGAAAACTAAGAGCCTAGAAGAGCAGTTGAAGTGGATGATAGAGGTCTCGGAGCCTGGGAGAGCAATTGAAGTGGAAGATCATGGTCTCAGAGCCTGGGAGAGCAGTGGAAGTTGAAGATAGAGGCCTCAGAGTCTGGGAGAGTAGTGAAAGTTGAAAATAAAGGTCTTGGAGCCTGGGAGAGCAGTAGAAGTGGAAGATTGATGTCTCAGAGCCTGGAGTAGCAGTGGAAGTAGAAGATTGAGGTCTCGGAGCCTGGACGAGCAGGGGAAGTGGATGATCGAGGTCTAGGAACCTAGAGGAGCAGTGGATTGGGCTCGGAGCCTGGGAGAGCAGTGGAAGTGGAAGATCGAGGTCTCGGATCCTTGAGGAGCAGTGGAAGTGGATGCTCGAGGTCCCAGAGTCTTGGAGAGCAATATATGTGGAAGATTGAGGTCTCAGAACCTGGAGGAGCTGTGGAAGTTGAAGATTGAGAGCTCGGAGCCTGGAGGAGCAGCAGAAGTGGAAGATCAAGGTCTCGGAGTCTGGAGGAGCAGTGGAAGTGGATGATCGAGATCTAAGAGCCTGGAGGAGCAGTGGAAGTGGATGATTGAGGTCTCGGAGCCTGGGAGAGCAATTGGAGTGGAATATCAAGGTCTTAGAGCCTGGGAGATCAGTGAAAGTGGAATCTGGAGGTCTCGGAGCCTGGGAAAGTAGTGAAAGTTGAAAATAAAGGTCTTGGAGCCTGGGAGAGCAGTAGAAGTGGAAGATTGATGTCTCAGAGCCTGGAGTAGCAGTGGAAGTAGAATATTGAGGTATCGGAGCCAGGATTAGCAGTGGAAGTGGAAGATCAAGGTCTCTGAGCCTGGAAGAGCAGTGTAAGTGGAAGATTGAGGTCTCAGAGCCTGGAAGAGCTGTGGAAGTTGAAGATTGAGGTCTTCTAGCCAGGAGGAGCAGTGGACGTTGAAGATCAAGGTTTTAAAGCCTGGAGGAGCAGTGGAAGAATAAGGTCTCAGAGCCTGGAGGAGCAGTGGAAGTGGAAGCTGGATGTCTCAGAGCCTGGGAGAGCAGTGGAACTGGACGATGGAGGTCTCGGAGCCTAGGAGAGTAGAGGAAGTGGAAAATCAAGGTCTAGGAGCCTGGGAGAGCAGTAGAAGTGGAAGATCGAGGTCTCAGAGCCTGGAGGAGCAGTGGAAGTTGATGATTGAGTTCTCAGAGCCTGGGAGAGTAGTGGAAGTGGAAGATGGAGGTCTCAGAGCCTGAAGGAGCAGTGGAA
>NW_023618581.1:33615-35254 GCF_014905685.2 Nematolebias whitei
AAGCAGCTGTGGACCTGTTTGCGATGCGAGAGAACGCTCAGTGTCAATTATGGTTTTCCCTGAGCCCGCGAGACGATCCACCGCTGGGGGTGGATGCATTTGCTCACAGCACGTGGCCCAAAACGCCTCTGTACGCGTTTTCCCCCACCTCCTCTGATTTTACGGTTCCTGAACCAAGTTCATGAGGAGGGATTGACAGCTCTCCTGGTGTCTCCCGAGCGCATGAACGCACCGTGGTTCCCAGTCCTACAACGTCTGTTGTCGGGTCGTCCGTGGAAACTGCCGTGGAGGGAGGATGCTCTCCTTCAAGCAGGAGGAGCGATCAGGAGTTATCCAGAAATAGGTCAGCACCTGTGGGTCTGGCCGCTGAGCGGTCCCGCTTAGAGAGGATGGGTCTCCCTCAGGAATAGTGCGTACAATTCAAGATTCACGTGCTGCATCTACCACAGCTCTGTACACATCAAAGTGGACGGCTTTTCAGCGCTGGTGTACAGAGAAAGGTTTAGAGGCCACCTCATGCCCATTAGGCGGCGTGTTGTCTTTTCTACAACAGCTAATGGATAGGAAGTTGGCATTCAGCACGATTAAAATGTACGCTGCAGCCATCTCTTCCTGCCACGAAGGGTTCGGAGACAGAACAGCTTTTAATCACCCGCTGATGAAGCGGTTTCTAAAAGGTGTACAAAGACGTAGGCCTGTTTCACGCCCACTTTTTCCACAGTGGGATTTAACGTTGGTCCTGCGAGCCCTGATCAAAGCCCCATTTGAGCCTTTGGATGAGGTGTCACTTAAATTCTTGTCTCTTAAAACAGCCCTGCTACTGGTTTTAACATCCGCTAAGAGAGTGAGTGATTTATCTGCCCTCTCTGCCACTCCGTCATGTCTCAGAATCCAGGCTGACGGTAGTTCAGCTGAGTTAAGACCAAACCCAGCTTTTATGCCTAAAAACATCACGAGCTCTTTTAAATCAAGAGCGATATCGTTGGAGGGTTCCCCCCCCCCCCACCCACAGATCAGAAGAAGAAGCATCTTTTCATCTTCTCTGTCCGGTGCGAGCGTTGACGTGTTACATAGCGCGCACAGCTGTAATGCGTCAAACTCAACAATTGTTTGTGCATTATAGAGATGCATCTGCAGGTCGCCCGTTATCCACCCAGCGCTTGTCACACTGGCTGTGTGAGGCCATTTCTGAAGCCTACAGAGCATCAGATCTAGAGCCTCCTGTCAACATCAAAGCACACTCGACCAGGGGTATCGCATCTTCGACTGCCTTGCATAATGGTATGTCAATGCAGGACATTTGCACTGCGGCTGCATGGTCAACACCCTGCTCATTTATTCGCTTTTACCTACGTGATGTGACGGCTCGTTCCATGACACATTCTGTCCGTAGTGCTCTAACAGAATGAATATTGTTGTTTTTCATGGAACTCTGTTTAAGCTCACATCTGTCTGCATGCTTCACAGTGTGAGATGTTGTTATCAGTCACAAGTTGTGTCTGTGATTTTGGTTCTATTGTCACTAATCAGTTCATGACTATTGTTACCAATCAGTTCATTTGATCAATAATCAGTTCATTGATATTAATCTGTTTATACTGTTCAGCCATGAACCAGTTGGTTCATGCCCCCCCCCCCC
>NW_023618581.1:35354-37632 GCF_014905685.2 Nematolebias whitei
GCCCCCCCCCCCCCCCCTTTTCAACATCTTCTCCCCGTTGAAAGTTTTTCCGGGGCGTTCATGCTTTGTCAGAACGCATAGTTACACAACATGCGTCTGTGCATGGCACATAATTACGCGATGCAAAGTTATGCACACGGGGAGCTGAGTGACAAGACGTTTTTTGGGCAAGCTTCCGCTTCTTACTGTGTTCGAATGGACCCAGTGAGGCGAGGACCACATCCGCTTCGTCCTTAACCCATCAGCGACAGCCTTAAAGGGCGAAGCCTATATGACATAGAACGTTGGTTACGTACTGTAACCCCAGATTCTATGAATATAGGCATAGCCCTTTAAGCGTCGGGCCTCACTGGCTCCTGAATAGCTGAAGAAAAAATAAGCTATTTTGGGAGCAGATTACCCGCTCTTAATGTAATTTATACGGATCGGGTGGGGCCCACACAGCAGGTGGGCGTGGACTAATTTTTTTCAGTATGATGCTTGCGCATAACGGGATAAACCCATTAGCGACAGCCTTAAAGGGCTACGCCTATATTCATAGAATCTGGGGTTACAGTACGTAACCAAGGTTTTGGAGCCTGGGAGAGCAGTAGAAGTAGAAGATCGAGGTCTCAGAGCCTGGAGGAGCAGTGGAAGTAGAAGATTGAGGTATTGGAGCCAAGAGGAGCATTGGAAGTGAAAGATAGTGGTCTCAAAGCATGGGAGAGCAGTGGAAGAGGACGATGGAGGTCTCGGAGCATGGGAGATTAGTGGAAGTTGAAAATCAAGATCTCAGAGCCTGGGAGGGAAGTAGATGAGGAAGATTGATGTTTCAGAGCCTGCAGGAGCTGTGGAAGTTGAAGATTGAAGTCTCTAAACCATGAGGAGCAGCAGAAGTGGAAGATCAAGGTCTCGGAGCCTGGAGGAGCAGTGGAAGTTGATGATCGAGGTCTCAGAGCCTGGAGAAGCAGTGGAAGTGGAAGATCGAGGTCTCAGAGCAAGGGGGAGAAATGGAAGTGTCTCAGAGCCTAGGAATGCAGTAGAAGTGGAAGATTGAGTTCTCGGAGCCTGGAGGAGCAGTGGAAGTCGAAGATCGAGGAATCAGAGCGAGGAGGAGCAGTGGAAGAGGAAGATAGACTTCTCAGAGCATGGATGAGCATTGTAAGTGGAAGGTCAAGGACTAGGAGCCTGGAGGAGCAGTGGAAGTGGAAGATTGAGGTCTCGGAGCCTGGGAGAGCAATGGAAGTGGAAGATCAAGGTCTCAGAGCTTGGAGGAGCTATGGAAGTCGAAGATTGAGGAATCAGAGCGTGGAGGAGCAGTGGACGTGGAAGATAGACTTCTCAAAGCATTGATGAGCATTGTAAGTGGAAGGTCAAGGACAAGGAGCCTGGAGGAGCAGTGGAAGTGGAAGAATGAGGTCTCAGAGCCTGGAGGAGCAGTGGAAGTGGAAGCTGGATGTCTCAGAGCCTGGGAGAGCAGTGGAACTGGACGATGGAGGTCTCGGAGCCTGGGAGAGTAGAGGAAGTTGAAAATCAAGGTCTAGGAGACTGGGAGAGCAGTAGAAGTGGAAGATCGAGGTCTCAGAGCCTGGAGGAGCAGTGGAAGTTGATGATTGAGTTCTCAGAGCCTGGGAGAGCAGTGGAAGTGGAAGATGGAGGTCTCAGAGCCTGAAGGAGCAGTGGAAGTTGACGATTGAGGTCTCGGAGCCAGGAGGAGCCGTGGAAGTGGAAGATCAAGGTCTCAGAACCTAGAGGAGCAGTGGAAAGGGTTCAGAGCCTTGGAGAGCAGTGTAAGTAGAAGATCGAGGTCTCAGAGGCTGGAGGAGCAGTGGAAGTTGATGATTGAGTTCTCAGATCCACGAGGAGCAGTGGAAGTGGAAGACTGAGGTCTAAGAGGCAGGAGGAGCAGTGGAAG
This sequence comes from Nematolebias whitei, assembly GCF_014905685.2. NCBI lineage: Eukaryota > Metazoa > Chordata > Actinopteri > Cyprinodontiformes > Rivulidae > Nematolebias > Nematolebias whitei. Next base: position 37,249 of record NW_023618581.1, read on the forward strand.
TGGAAGTTCAAGGTCTCGGAACCTAGAGGAGCAAAGGAATGGGCTCGGAGCCTGGGAGAGCAGTGGAAGTGGAAGATCGAGGTCTCAGAGCCTGGAGGAGCAGTGGAATTTGATGATTGAGTTCTCAGAGCCACGAGGAGCAGTGGAAGTGGAAGATTGATGTCTCAGAGGCAGGAGGAGCAGTGGAAGTGGAAGATCAAGGTCTCAGAACATAGAGGAGCAGTGGAATGGGCTCGGAGCCTGGGAGAGCAGTGGAAGTGGATGATCGAGGTCCCAGAGCCTTGGAGAGCAATATATGTGGAACATTGAGGTCTCAGAGCCTGGAGGAGCTGTGGAAGTTGAAGATTGAGAGCTCGGACCCTGGAGGAGCAGCAGAAGTGGAAG
>NW_023618581.1:37642-45612 GCF_014905685.2 Nematolebias whitei
GTCTCAGATGCAGGAGGAGCAGTGGAAGTGGAAGTTCAAGGTCTCGGAACCTAGAGGAGAAGTGGAATGGGCTCAGAGCCTGGGAGAGCAGTGGAAGTGGAAGATCGAGGTCTCGGATCCTGGAGGAGGAGTGGAAGTGGATGATCGAGGTTCCAGAGCCTTGGAGAGAAATATATGTGGAAGATTGAGGTCTCAGAGCCTGGAGGAGCTGTGGAAGTTGAAGATTGAGAGCTCGGAGCCTGGAGGAGCAGCAGAAGTGGAAGATTGAGGTCTCGGAGCCTGGAGGAGCAGTGGAAGTGGATGATCGAGATCTCGGAGCCTGGAGGAGCTGTGGAAGTGGAAGATCGAGGTCTTAGAGCCTGGAGGAGCAATGGAAGTGTCTCAGAGCCTGGGAGTGCAGTAGAAGTGGATGATCAAGGTCTCGGAGCCTGGAGAAGCAGTGGAAGTGGATGATCGAGGTATCGGAGCCTGGGAGAGCAATGGAAGTGGAAGATCGAGGTCTAAGAGCCTGGGATAGTAAAGGAAGTGGAAGATGGAGGTCTTGGACCCTGAGAGACTAGTGGAAGTTGAAAATCAAGATTTTGGAGCCTGGAACAGCAGTGGAATTAGAAGATTGAGGAATTGGTGCCAGGAGGAGCATTGGAAGTGAAAGATAGTGGTCTCAGAGCATGGGAGAGCAGTGGAAGAGGAAGATAGAGGTCTCTGAGCATGGGAGATTAGTGGAAAATGAAAATCAAGCTCTCAGAGCCTGGGAGGGCAGTCGATGAGGAAGATTGAGGTCTCAGAGCCCGGAGGAACTGTGGATGTTGAAGATTGAAGTCTCTAAACCATGAGGAGCAGCAGAAGTGGAAGATCAAGGTCTCGGAGCCTGGAGGAGCAGTGGAAGTGGATGATCGAGGAATCAGAACGTGGAGGAGCAGTGGAAGTGGAAGATAGATTTCTGAGAGCATGGGAGAGCTATGGAAGTAGAAGATCGAGGTCTCAGAGCCTGGAGGAGCAATGGAAGTGTCTCAGAGATTGGGAGAGCAGTGGAAATGAAAGATTAAGGTCTCAGAGCATGGGAGACCAGTGGAAGTGGAAGATAGAGGTATTGGAGCCTAGGAGATCAATGGAAGTGGAAGATCAATGTCTTAGAGCCTGGAGGAGCAGTGGAAAAAGAAGATCGAGTTCCCAGAGCCTGGAGGAGCAATGGAATTGTCTCGGAGATTGGGAGAGCAGTGGAAATAGAAGACCGAGGTCTTGGAGCCTGGAGGAGCAGTGGAAGTGGATGATCAAGGTCTCAGAGCCTGGAGGAGCAATGGAAGTGTCTCAGAGCCTGAGAGTGCAGTAGAAGGGGAAGATCAAGTCCTCGGAGCCTAGAGGAGCAGTTGAAGTTGATGATCGAGGTCTCGGAGCCTGGGAGAGCAGTAGATGTGGAATATTGAAGTCTCGGAGCCTGGAGGAGCTGGGGAAGTTGAAGATTGAGGTCTTAGAGCCTGTAGGAGCAGTGGAAGTGGAAGAACTAGGTCTCAGAGCCTGGAGGAGCAGTGGAAGTGGATGATCGAGGTCTCGGAGCCTAGAGGAGCAGTGGAAGTGGAAGATCGAGGTCTCAGAGCAAGGAGGAGCAATGAAAGTGTCTCAGAGCCTTGGAGTGTAGTAGAAGTGGAAGATTGATGTCTCAGAGCCAGGAGGAGCAGTGGAAGTGGAAGATCAAGGCCTAGGAGCCTGGAGGAGTAGTGGAAGTGGAAGATAGAGGTCTCAGAGCCTGGAGGAGCAGTAGAAGTTGAAGATTGTGGTCTCGGAGCCTGGGAGAGCAATGGAAGTGGAAGATGGAGGTCTCAGAGCCTGGAGGAGCAGTGGAAGTGGAAGATCAAGGTCTCGGAACCTAGAGGAGCAATGGAAGGGGCTCGGAGCCTGGGAGAACAGTGGAAGTAGAAGATCGAGGTCTCAGAGCCAGGGAGAGCAATGGAAGTGAAAGTGGTCTCGGAGCATGGGAGAGCAATTGAAGTGGAATATTGAGGTCTCAGAGCCTGGGAGATCAGTGAAAGTGGAATATGGAGGTCTCGAAGTCTGGGAGAGTAGTGAATGTTGAAAATAAAGGTCTTGGAGCCTGGGAGAGAATTAGAAGTGGAAGATTGATGTCTCAGAGCCTGGAGTAGCAGTGGAAGAAGAAGATTGAGGTATCGGTGCCAGGATTAGCAGTGGAAGTGGAAGATCGAGGTCTCAGAGCAAGGAGGAGCAATGGAAGTGTCTCGGAGCCTAGAAGTGCAGTAGAAGTGAAGATTGAGGTCTCGGAGCCTGTAGGAGCTGGGGAAGTTGAAGATTGAGGTCTTAGAGCCTGTAGGAGCAGTGGAAGTGGAAGAACTAGGTCTCAGAGCCTGGAGGAGCAGTGGAAGTGGAAGATTGAGGTCTCAGAGCAAGGAGGAGCAATGAAAGTGTCTCAGAGCCTTGGAGTGTAGTAGAAGTGGAAGATTGATGTCTCAGAGCCAGGAGGAGCAGTGGAAGTGGAAGATAAAGGCCTAGGAGCCTGGAGGAGTAGTGGAAGTGGAAGATAGAGGTCTCAGAGCCTGGAGGAGCAGTGGAAGTTGAAGATTGAGGTCTCGGAGCCTGGGAGAGCAATGGAAGTGGAAGATGGAGGTCTCAGAGCCTGGAGGAGCAGTGGAAGTTGAAGATTGAGGTCTCGGAGCCAGGAGAAGAAGTGGAAGTGGAAGATCAAGGTCTCGGAACCTAGAGGAGAAATGGAAGGGGCTCGGAGCCTGGGAGAGCAGTGGAAGTAGAAGATCGAGGTCTCAGAGCCAGGGAGAGCAGTGGAAGTGAAAGATAGTGGTCTCGGAGCATGGGAGAGCAATTGAAGTGGAATATTGAGGTCTCGGAGTCTGGGAGAGTAGTGAATGTTGAAAATAAAGGTCTTGGAGCCTGGGAGAGCATTAGAAGTGGAAGATTGATGTCTCAGAGCCTGGAGTAGCAGTGGAAGAAGAAGATTGAGGTATCGGATCCAGGATTAGCAGTGGAAGTGGAAGATCAAGGTCTCTCAGCCTGGAAGAGCAGGGTAAGTGGAAGATCGAGGTCTCGGAGCCTGGAGGAGCAGTGGAAGTGGATGATCGAGGTCTCAGAGCCTGTAGGAGCTGTGGAACTTGAAGATTGAGGTCTTAGAGCCTGGAGGAGCAGTGAAGTGGAAGAACAAGGTCTCAGAGCCTGGAGGAGCAGTGGAAGTGGAAGCTGGATGTCTCAGAGCCTGGGAGAGCAGTGGAAGTGGAAGATATAGGTCTCGGAGCCTGGGAGAGTAGTGGAAGTTGAAAATCAAGGTCTCGGAGCTTGGAGAAGCAGTGGAAGTGGAAGAACTAGGTCTCAGAGCCTGGAGGAGCAGTGGAAGTGGATGATCAAGGTCTTGGAGCCTAGAGGAGCAATGGAAGTGGAAGATCGAGGTCTCAGAGCAAGGAGGAGCAATGAAAGTGTCTCAGAGCCTTGGAGTGCAGTAGAAGTGGACGATTCAGGTCTCGGAGCCTGGAGGAGCTGTGGAAGTTGAAGATCGAGGTATAAGAGCATGGAGGAGCAGTGGAAATTGGAGATTGATGTCTCAGAGCCTGGAGGAGCAGTGAAGTGGAAGAACAAGGTCTCAGAGCCTGGAGGAGCAGTGGAAGTGGAAGCTGGATGTCTCAGAGCCTGGGAGAGCAGTGGAAGTGGAAGATATAGGTCTCGGAGCCTGGGAGAGTAGTGGAAGTTGAAAATCAAGGTCTCGGAGCTTGGAGGAGCAGTGGAAGTGGATGATCAAGGTCTCGGAGCCTAGGAGAGCAATTGAAGTGGAAGATCAAGGTCTCAGAGCCTGGGTGATCAGTGAAAGTGGAATCTGGAGGTCTCGGAGTCTGGGAAAGTAGTGAAAGTTGAAAATAAAGGTATTGGAGCCTGGGAGAGCAGTAGAAGTGGAAGATTGATGTCTCAGAGCCTGGAGTAGCAGTGGAAGTAGAAGATTGATGTATGGGAGCCAGGATTAGCAGTGGAAGTGGAAGATCAAAGTCTCTGAGCCTGAAAGAGCAGTGTAAGTGGAAGATCGAGGTCTCGGAGACTGGAAGAGCAGTGGAAGTGGATGATCGAGGTCTCGGAGCCTGGGAGAGCAGTAGATGTGTAAGGTTGAGGTCTCAGAGCCTGGAGGAGCTGTGGAAGTTGAAGATCAAGGTCTTAGAGCCTGGAGGAGCAGTGGAAGTGGAAGAACGAGGTCTCAGAGCCTGGAGGAGCAGTGGAAGTGGAAGCTGGATGTCTCAAAGTCTGGGAGAGCAGTGGAACTGGACGATGGAGGTCTCAGAGCCTGGGAGAGTAGAGGAAGTTGAAAATCAAGGTCTAGGAGCCTGGGAGAGCAGTAGAAATGGAAGATCGAGGTCTCAGAGCAAAGAGGAGCAGTGGAAGTTGATGTTTGAGTTCTCAGAGCCAGGACGAGCAGTGGAAGTGGAAGATTGAGGTCTCAGAGGCAGAAGGAGCAGTGGAAAAGGAAGTTCAACGTCTCAGAACCTAGAGGAGCAGTGGAATGGGCTCGGAGCCTGGGAGAGCATTGGAAGATTGAGGTCTCAGAGCCTGGAGGAGGAGTGGAAGTTGAAGATTGAGAGCTCGGAGCCTGGAGGAACAGCAGACGTGGAAGATCAAGGTCTCGGAGTCTGGAGGAGCTGTGGAAGTGGAAGATCGAGGTCTCAGAGCCTGGAGGAACAATGGAATTGTCTCAGAGCCTGGGAGTGTAGTAGAAGTGGAAGATCAAGGTCTCGGAGCCTGGAGAAGCAGTGGAAGTGGATGATCAAGGTATCGGAGCCTGGGAGAGCAATGGAAGTGGAAATTTGAGGTCTAAGAGCCTGGGAGAGCAGTAGAAGTAGAAGATCGAGGTCTCAGAGCCTGGAGGAGCAGTGGAAGAAGAAGATTGAGGTATTGGAGCCAGGAGGAGCAGTGAAAGTGAAAGATAGTGGTCTCAGAGCATGGGAGAGCAGTGGAAGTGGAAGATTTAGGTCTCGGAGCATGGGAGATTAGTGGAAGGTGAAAATCAAGCTCTCAGAGCCTGGGAGAGCATTAGATGAGGAAGATGGAGGTCTCAGAGCCTGAAGGAGCTGTGGAAGTTGAAGATTGAAGTCTCTAAACTATGAGGAGCAGCAGAAGTGGAAGATCAAGGTCTCAGAGCCTGGAGGAGCAGTGGAAGTGGATGACCGAGGTCTCAGAGCAAGGAGGAGCAATGGAAGTGTCTCGGAGCCTAGAAGTGCAGAAGAAGTGAAGATTGAAGGTCTCGGAGCCTGGAGGAGCAGTGGAAGTCGACGATCGAGGAATCAGAGCGTGGAGGAGCAGTGGAAGTGGAAGATAGACTTCTCAGAGCCTGGATGAGCATTGTAAGAGGAAGGTCAAGCACTAGGAGCCTGGAGGAGCAGTGGAAGTGGAAGATTGAGGTCTCAGAACCTGGGAGAGCAATGGAAGTGGAAGATCAAGGTCTCAGAACTTGGTAGAGCTATGGAAGTAGAAGATAGAGGTCTCAGAGCCTGGAGGAGCAATGGAAGTGTCTCAGAGATTGGGAGAGCAGTGGAAATAAAAGATCAAGGTCTCAGAGCATGGGAGAGCAGTGGAAGTGGAAGATAGAGGTATTGGAGCCTAGGAGATCAATTGAAGTGGAAGATCAATGTCTTAGAGCCTGGAGGAGCAGTGTAAGTAGAAGATCGAGGTCCCAGAGCCTGGAGGAGCAATGGAATTGTCTCTGAGCTTGGGAGAGCAGTGGAAATAGAAGACCGAGGTCTTGGAGCCTGGAGGAGCAATGGAAGTGTCTCGGAGCCTGAGAGTGCAATAGAAGGGGAAGATTGAGTTCTCGAAGCCTGGAGGAGCAGTGAAAGTTGATGATCGAGGTCTCGGAGCCTGGGAGAGCAGTAGATGTGGAATATTGAGGTCTCAGAGCCTGGAGGAGCTGGGGAAGTTGAAGATTGAGGTTTTAGAGCTTGGAGCAGCAGTGGAAGTGGAAGAACTAGGTCTCAGAGCCTGGAGGAGCAGTGGAAGTGGATGATCAAGGTCTTGGAGCCTAAAGGAGCAATGGAAGTGGAAGATCGAGGTCTCAGAGCAAGGAGGAGCAATGAAAGTGTCTCAGAGCCTTGGAGTGCAGTAGAAGTGGACGATTCAGGTCTCGGAGCCTGGAGGAGCTGTGGAAGTTGAAGATTGAGGTATAAGAGTGTGGAGGAGCAGTGGAAATTGAAGATTGATGTCTCAGAGCCAGGAGGAGCAGTGGAAGTGGAAGATCAAGGCCTAGGAGCCTGGAGGAGCAGTGGAAGTTGAAGATTGAGATCTCGGAGCCTGGAGGAGCAGTGGAAGTTGAAGATTGAGGTCTCGGAGCCAGGAGAAGCAGTGGAAGTGGAAGATCAAGGTCTCGGGACCTAGAGGAGCAATGGAAGGGGCTCGGAGAATGGGAGAGCAGGGGAAGTAGAAGATCGAGGTGTCAGAGCCAGGGAGAGCAGTGGGAGTGAAAGATAGTGGTCTCGGAGCATGGGAGAGTAGTGGAAGTGGAATATTGAGGTCTCAGAGCTTGGAGGAGCAGTAAAAGTGGAAGATCCAGGTCTTAGAGCTTGGAGGAGCAATGGATGTGTCTCATGGGGCGTAGGAAGGCAGTGGAAGTGGAAGATCGAAGTCTCAGAGCCTGGAAGAGCAGTTGAAGTGGATGATCGAGGTCTCGGAGCCTGGGAGAGCAATTGAAGTGGAAGATCAAGGTCTCAGAGCCTGGGAGAGAAGTGGAAGTGGAAGATAGAGATCTCAGAGTCTGGGACAGTAGTGAAAGTTGAAAATAAAGGTCTTGGAGCCTGGGAGAGAAGTAGAAGTGGAAGATTGATGTCTCAGAGCCTGGACGAGCAGTGGAAGTGGATGATCGAGGTCTCGGAATCCTGGGAGAGCAGTAGATGTGTACGATCGAGGTCTCAGAGCCTGGAGGATCAGTGGAAGTTGAAGATGGAGGTCTCAGAGCCTAGGAGAGTAGTGGAAGTTAAAAATCAAGGTCTCGGAGCCTAGGAGATCAGTAGATGAGGAAGATTGAGGTCTCAGAGCCTGGAAGAACTGTGGAAGTTGAAGATTGAGGTCTCAGAGACAGGGGAATCAGTGGAAGTGGAAGATCAAGGTTTCGGAGCCTGGGAGAGCAATTGAAGTGGAATATCGAGGTCTCAATGCCTGGAGGAGCAGATGAAGTAGAAGATTGAGGTCTCAGAGCCTGGAGGAGCAATGGAAGTGTCTTGGAGCTTTTGGAGAGCAGTAGAAGTGGTGATTGAGGTCTCGAAGCCTGGAGGAGCAGTGGAAGTAAATGATCGAGGTCTAGGAGCCTGGGAGAGCAATGGAAGTTGAAGATCAAGGTCTCAGAGCCTGGGAGAGCAGTTGAAGTGGAAGATAGAGCTTTCCGAGCTTGGGAGATTAGTGAAAGTTGAAAATCAAGGCCTCTGACACTGGGAGAGCAGTAGAAGTGGATGATCAAGGTCTCAGAACCTGGAGGAGCAGTGGAAGTTGAAGATTGAGGTCTCAGAGCAAGGGTAAGCAGTGGAAGTGGAAGATCAAGGTTTTGGAGTTTGGGAGAGCAGTGGAAGTGAAAGATCGAGGTCTCAGAGCCTGGAGGAGCAGTGGAAGTAGAAGATATAGGTCTCAGAGCCAGGAGGAGAAGCTGTTGAAGTGGAAGATCAAGTTTCCTTAGCCTGCGAGAGCAGTGGAAGTGGAAGATAGAGGTCTTGGAGCCTGGGAGAGCAATGGGAGTGGAAGATCAAGGTCTCAGAGCCTGGAGGAGCAGTGGAAGTAGAAGATCGAGGTCTCAGAGCCTGGAGGAGCAATGGAAGTGTCTAGGAGCTTGGGAGAGCAGTGGAAGTAGAAGATCGAGGTCTCGGAGCCTGGAGGAGCAGTGGAAGTAGATGTTAGAGGTCTCAGAGACTGGAGGAGAAATGGAAGTGTCTTGGAGCCTGGTAGTTCAGAAGAAGTAGAAGATCGAGGTCTCAGAGACTGGGAGAGCAGTGGAAGTG
>NW_023618581.1:45622-48225 GCF_014905685.2 Nematolebias whitei
CTGGGACAGTAGTGGAAGTTAAAAATCAAGGTCTCGGACCCTGGGAGAGCAGTAGATGAGGAAGATTGAGGTCTCTTAGCCTGGAGGTGCAGTGGAAGTGGATGGTCGAGGTCTCAGAGCCTGGAGGAGCAATGGAAGTGTCTCGGAGAATGGGAGAGCAGTGGAATTGGATGATCGAGGTCTCAGAACCTGGGAGAGTAATGGAAGTGGAAGATCAAGGTCTCAGAGCCTAGGAGAGCAGTGGCAGTTGAAGATGGAGGTCTCGGAGTCTGAGAGAGTATTGAAAGTTGAAAATCAAGGTCTCTGAGCCTGGGAGAGCAGTAGAAGTGTACAATCTAGGTCTCAGAGCCTGGGAGAGCAGTGGAAGTGGAAGATCGAGGTCTCGGAGCCTGGGAGAGCACTGGAAGTGGAAGATCAAGGTTTCAGAGCCTGGAGGAGCAGTGGAAGTAGAAGATAGAGGTGTCAGAGCCAGGAGGAGCACTTTAAGTGTCTAGGAGCCTGGGAGAGCAATGGAAGTGAAAGATCATGGTCTCAGAGCTTGGGAGAGCAGTGGAAGTGGGAGATGGAGGACTCAGACTCTGAGATAGTAGCGAAAGTTGAAAATCAAGGTCTCGGAGCCTGGGAGAGCAGTAGAAGTGGACGATATAGGTCTCAGAGCCTGGGAGAGCTGTGGAAGTGAAAGATCGATGTCTCCGAGCATGGGAGAGCAGTGGAAGTGAAAGATAGTGGTCTCAGAGTATGGGAGAGCAGTGGAATTGGATGATCGAGGTCTCAGAACCTGGGAGAGTAATGGAAGTGGAAAATCAAGGTCTCAGAGCCTGGGAGAGCAGGGGAAGTGGAAGATCAAGGTCTCAGAGAGTGGGAGTGCAGTAGAAGTGGAAGATAGAGGTCTTGGAGCCTGGGAGAGAAATTGAAGTGGAATATCGAGGTCTCATTGCCTGGAGGAGCAGTGGAAGTGGAAGATTGATGTCTAAGAGCCTGGAAGAGCAATGGACATGTCTTGGAGCTTTTGGAGACCAGTGGAAGTGGAAGATTGAGGTCTCGGAGCCTGGGAGAGCAATGGAAGTTTAAGATCAAGGTCTCAGCGCCTGGGAGAGCAGTGGAAGTGGAAGATCAAGGTTTCAGAGCCTGGAGGAGCAGTTGAAGTAGAAGATAGAGGTGTCAGAGCCAGGAGGAGCATTTGAAGTGTCTAGAAGCTTGTGAGAGCAGTACAATAGAAGATCTAGGTCTAAGAGGATGGAGGAACAGTGGAGGTTTATGATCAAGGTCTTGGAGCCTGGGAGAGCAATGGAAGTGGCATATCGAGGTCTCAGAGCCTGGAGGAGCAGTGGAAGTAGAAGATAGTGGTCTCAGAGCCTGGAGGAGCAATGGAAGTGTCTAGGAGCTTGGGAGAGCAGTGGAAGTGGAAGATCAAGGTCTAGGAGCCTGGAGGAGCAGTGGAAGTAGATGTTAGAGGTCTCAGAGACTGGAGGAGCAATGAAGTGTCTCGGAGCCTGGTAGTTCAGTAGAAGTAGAAGATTGAGGTCTCAGAGCCTGGGAGAGCAGTGGAAGTGGAAGATTGAGGTCTCTGAGCAAGGAGGAGAAGTGGAAGTCAAAGATCAAGGTCTTGGAGCCTGGAGGAGCAGTGGAAGTGGAAGATGGAGGTCTCGGAACCTGGGAGAGTAGTTGAAGTTGAAAATCAAGGTCTCGGACCCTGGGAGATGAGTAGATGAGGAAGATTGAGGTCTCAAAGCCTGGAGGAGCAGTGGAAGTGGTGAAGTCTCAGAGAATGGAGTAGCAATGGAAGTGTCTCGGAGCCTGGGAGTGCAGTAGAAGTGGAAGATCGAGGTCTCAGAGTCTGGGAGAGCAGTGGAAGTGAAAGATAGTGGTCTCAGAGCATGGGAGAGCAGTGGAATTGGATGATCGAGGTCTCAGAACCTGGGAGAGTAATGGAAGTGGAAGATCAAGGTCTCAGAGCCTGGGAGAGAAGTGGAAGTGGAATATCGAGGTCTCAGAGAGTGGGAGTGCAATGGAAGTGGAAGATCAAGGTATCAATGCCTGGAGGAGAAGTATAAGTAGAATATTGAGGTCTCAGAGCCTGGAGGAGCAATGGAAGTGTCTTGGAGCTTTTGGAGAGCAGTGTAAGTGGAAGATGGAGGACTCAGAGTCTGAGAGAGTAGTGAAAGTGGAAAATCAAGGTCTCGGAGCCTGGGAGAGCAGTAGAAGTGGACGATCTAGGTCTCAGAGCCTGGGAGAGCTGTGGAAGTGGAAGATCGAGGTCTCGGAGCATGGGAGAGCAGTGGAAGTGAAAGATAGTGGTCTCAGAGCATGGGAGAGCAGTGGAATTGGATGATCGAGGTCTGAGAACCTGGGAGAGTAATGGAAGTGGAAGATCCAGGTCTCAGAGCCTGGGAGAGCAGTGGAAGTGGAATATCGAGGTCTCAGAGAATGGGAGTGCAGTGGAAGTGGAAGATAGAGGTCTTGGAGCCTGGGAGAGAAATTGCAGTGGAATATCGAGGTCTCAATGCCCGGAGGAGCAGTGGAAGTAGAAGATTGATGTCTCAGAGCCTGGAGGAGCAATGGAAGTGTCTTGGAGCTTTTGGAGAGCAGTGGAAGTGGAAGAT
>NW_023618581.1:48325-49351 GCF_014905685.2 Nematolebias whitei
ATGGAGGTCTCGGAGCCTGGGACAGTAGTGGAAGTTGAAAATCAAGGTCTCGGACCCTGGAAGAGCAGTAGATGAGGAAGATTGAGGTCTCAAAGCCTGGAGGAGCAGTAGAAGTGGATGATTGAAGTCTCAGAGACTGGAGGAGCAATGGAAGTGTCTCGGAGCCTGGGAGTGCAGTAGAAGTGGACGATCTAGGTCTCAGAGCCTGGGAGAGCTGTGGTAGTAGAAGATTGAGGTCTCGGAGCATGGGAGAGCAAGGGAAGTGAAAGATAGTGGTCTCAGAGCATGGGAGAGCAGTGGAATTGGATGATCGAGGTCTCAGAACCTGGGAGAGTAATGGAAGTGGAAGATCAAGGTCTCAGATAGTGGGAGTGCATTGGAAGTGGAAGATAGAGGTCTTGGAGCCTGGGAGAGAAATTGCAGTGGAATATCGAGGTCTCAATGCCTGGAGGAGCAGTGGAAGTAGAAGATTGATGTCTCAGAGCCTGGGAGAGCAATGGGAGTCAAAGATCAAGGTCTTGGAGCCTGGAGTAGCAGTGGAAGTGGAATATGGAGGTCTCGGAGCCTGGGAGAGTAGTGGAAGTTAAAAATCAAGGTTTCGGAGCCTGCGAGAGCAGTGTAAGAGGAAGATTGAAGTCTCAGAGCCTTGGAGAGCAGTGGAAGTGGAAGATGGAAGTCTCGGAGTCTGGGAGAGTAGTGAAAGTTGAAAATGACGGTCCCGGAGACTGGGAGAGCAGTAGAAGTGGACGATCAAGGTCTCAGAACCTGGAGTAGCAGTGGAATTTGAAGATTTAGGTCTCGGAGACAGGGGAAGCAGTGGAAGTGGAAGATCAAGGTTTCAGAGCCTGGGAGAGCATTGGAAGTGGAAGATTGAGGTTTCACAGCGTGGAAGAGCAGTGGAAGTAGAAGATAGAGCTCTCAGAGCCAGGAGTAGCAGTTTAAGTGTCTTGGAGCTTGGGAGAGTAGTGGAAGTGGTAGATCGAGGTCTTGGAGCTTGGAAGAGCGGTGGAAGTAGAAGTTAGAGGT
>NW_023618581.1:49451-51000 GCF_014905685.2 Nematolebias whitei
CTGCTCTCCCAGGCTCTGAGACCTTGATCTTCCACTTCCATTGCTCTCCCAGGCTCTAAGACCTCGATCATTTACTTCCACTGCTCCTCCAGGCTCTGAGACCTCGATATTCCACTTCAATTGCTCTCCCAGGCTCCGAAACCTTGATCTTCCACTTCCACTGCTTCCCCTGTCTCAGAGACCTCAATCTTCAACTTCCACAGTTGCTCCAGGCTCTGAGACCTCAATCTTCCTCATCTACTGATCTCCCATGCTCCGAGACCTTGATTTTTAACTTCCACTACTCTCTTAGGCTCCGAGACCTCCATCTTCGACTTCCACTGCTCCTCCTGGCTCCGAGACCTCAATCTTCAAATTCCACTGCTACTCCAGGTTCTGAGACCTTGATCGTCCACTTCTACTGCTCTCCCAGGCTCGGAGACCGTCATTTTCAACTTCCACTGCTCTCCCAGTCTCTGAGACCTCGATCTTCCTTATCCACTTCTCCTCCAGGCTCCAGGACCTCGATCTTCCACTTCTTTTACTCTCCCAGGCTTCGAGACCTGGATTTCCACTTGAACTGCTCTCCCAGGCTCTGAGACCTCAATCTTCTACTTCCATTGCTCTCCCAGGCTCCGAGACCTCGATCATCCACTTCCACTGCTTCTCCAGGCTCCAAGACCTCGGTCTTCCACTTCTACTGCATTCCCAGGCTCGGAGACACTTCCATTGCTCCTCAAGGCTCTGAAACCTCTATCTTCCACTTCCACTGCTCCTCCAGGCTCCGAGACCTTGATAATACACTTCCACTGCTCCTTCATGCTCTGAGACCTTGATTTTCGAATTCCACTGCTCCTCCTGGCTCCGAGACCTAAATCTTCAACTTCCACAGTTCCTCCAGGCTCTGAGACCTCAATCTTCCACATCTACTGATCTCCCAGGCTCCGAGACCTTGATTTTCAACTTCTACCACTCTCCTAGGCTCAGAGACCTCCATCTTCGACTTCCACTGCTCCTCCTGGCTCTGAGAACTCAATCTTAAACTTCTACAGCTCCTCCAGGTTCTGACACCTCAATCTTCCACATCTACTGCTCTCCCAGGCTCCGAGACCTCGATCTTCCACTTCCACTGCTCTCCCAGGCTCTGAGACCTAGATCGTACACTTCTACTGCTCTCCCAGGCTCAGAGACCTTGATTTTCAACTTTCACTACTCTCTCAGACTCCGAGACCTCCATCTTCCACTTCCACTGCTCTCCCAGGCTCCATGACTTCTATCTTCCACTTCCACTTCCACTTCCACTGCTCTCCCAGTCTCTGAGACCTCGATCTTCCACTTCCACTGCTCTCCCAGGCTCTGAGACCTTGATCTTCCACTTCCATTACTCTCCCAGGTTCTGAGACCTCGATCATCCAATTCCACTGCTCTCCCATGCTCCGAGACACTTTCATTGCTCCTCCAGGCTCTGAGACCTCGATCATCCACTTCCACTGCACCTCCAGGCTCCAAGACCTTGATCTTTGACTTCTGCTGAACTACCAGGCTCCAAGACACTTCCATTTCTCCTCCA
>NW_023618581.1:51100-52221 GCF_014905685.2 Nematolebias whitei
ACATGAGAATAAAAATCATTACTCAGTTAATAAAATTGATTAGTTCACTGCAACATCTAAAATGGTTTGAACTAAGACACTTTGATTATCAATATTTGTAAAATAGTAATTATAATAAAAAGAGAGTGTTCTTTTCACTTGAATCTTCAAGAAAGAAAGTCTCAGGATGGGTGAACCTGTATTTCTGAGTTCAAATGAATGAAATGACAGTTCCTGTCCCACAAGGTCCTAAAGGTCAAGAGTTTTGACCTAAGACTCAGTTTTGACATAGGCCTAGTCCACTACAACTTCCACTACTCTCCCAGGCTCCAAGACCTCCATCTTCCACTTCCACTGCTACTCCAGGCTCCAAGACCTTGATCTTTGACTTACACTTCTCCTCCTGTCTGCGAGACCTCAATCTTAAACTTTCACAGCTCCTCCAGGCTCGGAGACCTCAATCTTCCACTTCCACTGCTCTCCCACGCTCTGAGACCTCGATCTTCTACTTCTGCTGAACTACCAGGCTCCAAGACACTTCCATTTCTCCTCCAGTCTCTGAGACCTCTAACATCTACTTCCACTGCTCCTCCAGGCTCCGAGACCTTGATCTTCTACTTCCACTGCTCTCCCAAGCTCCTAGACACTTACATTGCTCCTCCAAGCTCTGAGACCTCGATCTTCTACTTCCACTGCTCCTCCAGGCTCTGAGCCCTTGATCTTCCACTCCCGTTGCTCTCCCAGGTTCCAAGACCCCTATCTTCCACTTCCACTGCTCTCGCAGGCTAAGAAAACTTGATCTTCCACTTCAACAGCTTCTCCTCCTGGCTCTGAGACCTATATCTTCTACTGCCACTGCTTCTCCAGGCTCTGAGACCTCGATCTTCCACTTCCACTGCTCTCCCAGACTCCAAAACCTTGATCTTCAACTTCCACTGCTTACCCTTGCTCTGAGACCTCAATCTTCAACTTCCACTGCTCCTCCAGGTTCTGAGACCTTGATCATCCACTTCTACTGCTCTCCCAGGGTCAGAGGCCTTGATTTTCAACTTTCACTACTCTCCCAAGCTCAGAGAGCTCCATCTTCCACTTCAACTGCTCTCCCAGGCTCTGAGACCTTGATCTTCCACTTCCATTGCTCT
>NW_023618581.1:52321-56597 GCF_014905685.2 Nematolebias whitei
CAGTAGATGAGGAAGATTGAGGTCTCAGAGCCTGGAGGAACTGTGGAAATTGAAGATTTAGGTCTCGGAGCCAGGAGGAGCAGTGGAATTCGAAAATCAAGGTCTCGGAGCATGAAGGAGCAGTGGAAGTGTACTATCAAGGTCTCGGAGCCTGGAGGAGCAGTGGAAGTGGAAGATCGAGGTTTCAGAGCCTTGAGGAGCAATGGAAGTGTCTTGGAGCCTGGGAATGCAGTAGAAGTGGAAGATCGAGGTCTTGGAGCCTGGAGAAGCAATGGAAGTGGATGATCGAGGTCTCGGAGCCTGGGAGAGCAATGGAAGAAGAAGATTGAGGTCTCAGAGCCTGGGAGAGCAGTTTAAGTGGAAATCCAGGTCTCGAAGCCTGGGAGAGTAAAAGAAGTGGAAGATCGAGGTCCTGGAGCCTGGAGGAGAAGTGGAAGAGGAAGATCGAGGTCTCAGAGACTGGGAGAGCAGTGGAAGTTGAAAATGACGGTCTCCGAGCCTGGGAGAGCAGTAGAAGTGGACGATCAAGGTCTCAGAACCTGGAGTGGCAGTGGAATTTGAAGATTGAGGTCTCGGAGCCAGGAGGAGCAGTAGAAGTCGAAGATGGAGGTCTCGGAGCCTAGGAGAGTAGTGGAAGTTAAAAATCAAGGTCTCGGAGCCTGGGAGATCAGTAGATGAGGAAGATTGAGGTCTCAGAGCCTGGAGGAACTGTGGAAGTTGAAGATTGAGGTCTCGGAGACAGGGGAATCAGTGGAAGTGGAAGATCAAGGTTTCGGAGCCTGAGAGAGCAATTGAAGTGGAATATCGAGGTCTCAATGCCTGGAGGAGCAGATGAAGTAGAAGATTGAGGTCTCAGAGCCTGGAGGAGCAATGGAAGTGTCTTGGAGCTTTTGGAGAGCAGTGGAAGTGGTGATTGAGGTCTTGAAACCTGGAGGAGCAGTGGAAGTAAATGATAGAGGTCTCGGAGCCTGGGAGAGCAATGGAAGTGGAAGATCAAGGTCTCAGAGCCTGGGAGAGCAGTTGAAGTGGAAGATGGAGCTTTCCGAGCTTGGGAGAGTAGTGAAAGTTGAAAATCAAGGCCTCTGACCCTGGGAGAGCAGTAGAAGTGGATGATCAAGGTCTCAGAACCTGGAGGAGCAGTGGAAGTTGAAGATTGAGGTCTCAGAGCAAGGGTAAGCAGTGGAAGTTGAAGATCAAGGTTTTGGAGTGTGGGAGAGCAGTGGAAGTGGAAGATCGAGGTCTCAGAGCCTGGAGAAGCAGTGGCAGTAGAAGATATAGGTCTCAGAGCCAGGAGGAGAAGCTGTTGAAGTGGAAGATCAAGTTTTCCTAGCCTGCGAGAGCAGTGGAAGTGGAAGATAGAGGTCTTGGAGCCTGGGAGAGCAACGGGAGTGGAAGATCAAGGTCTCAGAGCCTGGAGGAGCAGTGGAAGTAGAAGATCGAGGTCTCGGAGCCTGGAGGAGCAGTGGAAGTAGATGTTAGAGGTCTCAGAGACTGGAGGAGAAATGGAAGTGTCTTGGAGCCTGGTAGTTCAGCAGAAGTAGAAGATCGAGGTCTCAGAGCGTGGGAGGGGAGTGGAAGTGGAAGATTGAGGTCTCCGAGCCTGGAGGAGCTGTGAAAGTTTAAGATTGAGGTCTCGCAGACAGGAGGAGAAGTGTAAGTCAAAGATCAAGGTCTTGGAGCCTGGAGTAGCAGTGGAAGTGGAAGATGGAGGTCTTGGAGCCTGGGAGAGTAGTGGAAGTTAAAAATCAAGGTCTCGGACCCTGGGAGAGCAGTAGATGAGGAAGATTGAGGTCTTGGAGTCTGGAGGTGCAGTGGAAGTGGATGATCGAGGTCTCAGAGCCTGGAAGAGCAATGGAAGTGTCTCGGAGCATGGGAGAGCAGTGGAATTGGATGATCGAGGTCTCAGAACCTGGGAGAGTAATGGAAGTGAAAGATCAAGGTCTCAGAGCCTGGGAGAGCAGTGGAAGTGGAAGATCGAGGTCTCAGAGACTGGGAGAGCAGTGGAAGTGGAAGTGGAAGTGGAAGATAGAGGTCTTGGAGCCTGGGAGAGCAGGGGAAGTGGAAGATGGATGTCTCGGAGTCTGAGAGAGTAGTGAAAGTTGAAAATCAAGGTCTCTGAGCCTGAGAGAGCAGTAGAAGTGTACGATCTAGGTCTCAGAGCCTGGGAGAGCAGTGGAAGTGGAAGATCGAGGTCTCGGAGCCTGGGAGAGCAGTAGATGTGGAAGATTGAGGTGTCTGAGCTAGGAGGAGCAGTGGAAGTCAAATATCAATGTCTTGGAGCCTGGGAGAGCAATAGATGAGGAAGATTGATGTCTCAGAGTCTGGAGGAGCAGGGCAAGTGGATGATCGAGTTCTCAGAGCCTAGAGGGGCAATGGCAGTGTCTCGGAGCCTGAGAGTGCAGTAGAACCGGAAGATCGAGGTCTCGGAGCCTGGAGAAGCAGTGGAAGTGGATTATCAAGGTCTCGGAGCCTGGGAGAGCAGTAGATGTGGAAGATTGAGGTCTCAGAACTGGGAGGAGCTGTAGAAGTTTAAGATTGAGTTCTCAGAGCCAGGAGGAGCAGTGGAAGTCGAAGATGGAGGTCTCTGAGCCTAGGAGAGTGGTGGAAGTTGAAAATCAAGGTCTCTGAGCCTGGGAGATCAGTAGATGTGGAAGATTGAGGTGTCAGAGCTAGGAGGAGCAGTGGAAGTCAAAGAACAATGTCTTGGAGCCTGGGAGAGCAATAGATGAGGAAGATTGATGTCTCAGAGTCTGGAGGAGCAGGGCAAGTGGATGATCGAGTTCTCAGAGCCTAGAGGGGCAATGGCAGTGTCTCGGAACCTGAGAGTGCAGTAGAACCAGAAGATCGAGGTCTCGGAGCCTGGAGAAGCAGTGTAAGTGGATTATCAAGGTCTCGGAGCCTGGGAGAGCAGTAGATGTGGAAGATTGAGGTCTCAGAACTGGGAGGAGCTGTAGAAGTTTAATATTGAGGTCTTAGAGCCAGGAGGAGCAGTGGAAGTCGAAGGTGGAGGTCCCTGAGCCTAGGAGAGTGGTGGAAGTTGAAAATCAAGGTCTCGGAGCCTGGGAGATCAGTAGATGAGGAAGATTGAGGTCTCAGAGCCTGGAGGAACTGTGGAAATTGAAGATTTAGGTCTCGGAGCCAGGAGGAGCAGTGGAATTCGAAAATCAAGGTCTCGGAGCATGAAGGAGCAGTGGAAGTGTACTATCAAGGTCTCGGAGCCTGGAGGAGCAGTGGAAGTGGAAGATCGAGGTTTCAGAGCCTTGAGGAGCAATGGAAGTGTCTTGGAGCCTGGGAATGCAGTAGAAGTGGAAGATCGAGGTCTTGGAGCCTGGAGAAGCAATGGAAGTGGATGATCGAGGTCTCGGAGCCTGGGAGAGCAATGGAAGAAGAAGATTGAGGTCTCAGAGCCTGGGAGAGCAGTTTAAGTGGAAATCCAGGTCTCGAAGCCTGGGAGAGTAAAAGAAGTGGAAGATCGAGGTCCTGGAGCCTGGAGGAGAAGTGGAAGAGGAAGATCGAGGTCTCAGAGACTGGGAGAGCAGTGGAAGTTGAAAATGACGGTCTCCGAGCCTGGGAGAGCAGTAGAAGTGGACGATCAAGGTCTCAGAACCTGGAGTGGCAGTGGAATTTGAAGATTGAGGTCTCGGAGCCAGGAGGAGCAGTAGAAGTCGAAGATGGAGGTCTCGGAGCCTAGGAGAGTAGTGGAAGTTAAAAATCAAGGTCTCGGAGCCTGGGAGATCAGTAGATGAGGAAGATTGAGGTCTCAGAGCCTGGAGGAACTGTGGAAGTTGAAGATTGAGGTCTCGGAGACAGGGGAATCAGTGGAAGTGGAAGATCAAGGTTTCGGAGCCTGAGAGAGCAATTGAAGTGGAATATCGAGGTCTCAATGCCTGGAGGAGCAGATGAAGTAGAAGATTGAGGTCTCAGAGCCTGGAGGAGCAATGGAAGTGTCTTGGAGCTTTTGGAGAGCAGTGGAAGTGGTGATTGAGGTCTTGAAACCTGGAGGAGCAGTGGAAGTAAATGATAGAGGTCTCGGAGCCTGGGAGAGCAATGGAAGTGGAAGATCAAGGTCTCAGAGCCTGGGAGAGCAGTTGAAGTGGAAGATGGAGCTTTCCGAGCTTGGGAGAGTAGTGAAAGTTGAAAATCAAGGCCTCTGACCCTGGGAGAGCAGTAGAAGTGGATGATCAAGGTCTCAGAACCTGGAGGAGCAGTGGAAGTTGAAGATTGAGGTCTCAGAGCAAGGGTAAGCAGTGGAAGTTGAAGATCAAGGTTTTGGAGT
>NW_023618581.1:56697-57510 GCF_014905685.2 Nematolebias whitei
GCTCTCCCAGGCTCCGAGACCTCAATCTTCAACTTCCACTGCTCCTCGAGGCTCTGAGACCTCCATCTTCCACTTCCACTACTCCTCCAGGCTCCTAGGCCTTGATCTTCCACATCCACTGCTCCTCCTGGCACTGAGACATCAATCTTCCACTTCTACTGCACTCCAAGGCTCTGAGACCCTTTCATTGCTCCTCCTTGCTCTGAAACCTCGATCTTCCACTTCCACTGCTCCTCTAGGCTCCTAGACCTCGATCATCCACTTCCCCTGCTCCTCCAGGCTCTGAGACCTAGATCTTCCACTTCCTCTGCTCCTCCAGGCTCTAAGAAAACAATCTTCAACTTCCCAAGCTCCTCCAGGCTCTGAGACCTCAATAATCCAGATCTACTGCTCTCCCAGGCTCCGAGACCTCGATCATCAACTTCCACTGCTCCTCCAGGCTCCGAGAACTTGATCTTCCCCTTCTATTGCACTCTCAGGCTCCGAGACACTTCCATTGCTCCTTCAGGCTCTGAGACCTCGATCATCCACTTCCACTGCTCCTCCAGGCTCCAAGACCTCGGTCTTCTATTTCCACTGCTCTCCCAAGCTCCGAGACAATTCCATTGCTCCTCTAGGCTCTGGGACCTCGATCTTCTACTTCCACTGCTCCTCCAGGCTCTAAGACATTGATCTTCCACTTCCATTGATCTCCTAGGCTCCAATACCTCTATCTTCCACTTCCACTGCTCTCCCATGCTCTGAGACCTTGATCTTTCATTTCCAATGCTCTCCAAATCTCTGAGACACTTCCATTGCTCCTCCAGGCTCTGA
>NW_023618581.1:57610-58089 GCF_014905685.2 Nematolebias whitei
TGCTCTCCAAATCTCTGAGACACTTCCATTGCTCCTCCAGGCTCTGAGACCTCGATCTTCTACTTCCATAGCTCCTCCAGGCTCTGAGACCTTGATCTTCCACTTCCATTGCTCTCCCAGGCTCTGAGACCTCAATCTTCCACTTCCACTGCTCCTCCAGGCTCCTAGTCCTTGACCTTCCACTTACAATGCTCATCCAGGCTCTGAGAAGTCTATCTTCAACTTCCACTGCTCCTCCACGCTCTGATTCCTCGATCTTCGACTTCCACCACTCCTCCAGGCTTCGAGACCTCAATCTTCCACTTCTACTGCTCTCCAAGGCTCTGAGACACTTTCATTGCTCCTCCTTGCTCTGAAACCTCGATTTTCCACTTCCACTGCTCCTCTAGGCTCCTAGACCTCGATCATCCACTTCCACTGCTCCTCCAGGCTCTGAGACCTAGTTCTTCCACTTCCACTGCTCCTCCAGGCTCTAAGAA
>NW_023618581.1:58189-59491 GCF_014905685.2 Nematolebias whitei
ATCTTCCACTTCCACAGCTCCTCCAGGCTCCGAGATCTCGATCATCCACTTCCACTGCTCCTCCAGGCTCCGAGACCTTGATCTTCCACTTCTGGTGCTCCTCCCGGCTCCGAGCACTCAATCTTCAACTTCCACAGCTCATCCTGCCTCTTAGACCTCAATCTTCCACTTCCACTGCTCCTCGTGGATCTGAGAAATCAATCATTAACTTCCACTGTTCTTCCAGCCTCTGAGACCTCCATCTTCCACTTCCACTGCTCTCCCAGGCTCTGAGAACTCAATCATAAACTTCCACTGCTCCTCCAGGTTCTGAGACCTCGATCTTCCACTTCTACTGCTCTCCCAGGCTCCTAGACCTTGATTTTCAACTTCCTCTACTCTCCCAGGCTCCGAGACCTCCATCGTCCAGTTCCACTGCTCTCTCAGGCTCTGAGACATCCAGCTTCTACTTCCACTGCTCTCCCAGGCTCCGAGCCCTATTCACTGCTCCTCTAGGTTCTGAGACCTTGATCTTCCACTTCCACTGCTCCTCGTGGCTCCGATAACTCAATCATCAACTTCCACTGCTCTTTAAGGCTCTGAGACCTCCATCTTCCACTTCCACTGCTCTCCCAGGCTCTGAGAACTCTATCATCAACTTCCACTGCTCCTCCAGGTTCTGAGACCTCGATCTTCCACTTCTACTGCTCTCCCAGGCTCCTAGACTTTGATTTTCAACTTCCTCTACTCTCCCAGGCTCCGAGACCTCCATCGTCCAGTTCCACTGCTCTCCCAGGCTCTGAGACATCCAGCTTCCACTTCCACTGCTCCTCCAGGCCCTGAGACCTTGTTCTGACCACTTCCACTGCTCCTCCAGGCTCTAAGACCTTGATCTTCAACGTCCACTGCTCCTCCTGGCTCCAGGACCTGAATCTTCAACTTCCACAGCTCTTCCAGGCTCTGAGACCTCAATCTTAAACATCTACTGCTCTCCCAGGCTCCGAGACCTCGATCATCCACTTCCACTGTTCCTCCAGGCTCCGAGACCTCGATCTTCCACTTACACTGCTCTTCCAGGCTCAGAGACATTGATCTTCCACTTCCACTGCTAATCCTGGCTCCGATACCTCAATCTTCTACTTCCACTGCTACTCCAGGCTCTAAGACCTTTATTTTCAACTTTCCCAGACTCCCATACCTCCAGATTCCACTTTAACTGATCTCCCAGGCTCTGAGACCATGATCTTCCACTTCAATTGCTCTCCCAGGCTCTGAAACCTCGATCATCCACTTCCACTGCTCCTCCAGGCTCCGAGATCTCGA
>NW_023618581.1:59591-60982 GCF_014905685.2 Nematolebias whitei
TCCGAGACCTCAAACTTCCACTTCTACTGCACTCCGAGGCTCCGAGACACTTCCATTGTTCCTCCTTGCTCTGAGACCTCGATCTTCCACTTCCACTGCTCCTCCAGGCTCTGAGACCTCGATCATCCAATTCCACTGCTCCTCCAGGCTCCGAGACATTGACCTTCCACTTCTGCTGATCCTCATGGTTTAGAGACTTCAATCTTCAACTTCCACAGCTCCTTCAGGCTCTGAGACCTCAATCGTCCTCATCTACTGCTCTCCCAGGCTTTGATAGCTTGATTTTCAACTTCCACTATTCTCCCATGTTCTGAGACCTCCATCTTCCTCTTCCACTGCTCCTCCAGGCTCCGAGACCTCGATCTTCCACTTCCACTGCTCTCCCATGCTCTGAGACCACTATCTTTCACTTCCACTGCTCCTCCTCTCTCCAATACCTCAAACTTCTACTTCCACTGCTCCTCCAGGCTCTGAGACCTTGATCTTCTACTTCTACTGCTCTCCCAGAATCCAAAACCTTGATTTTCAACTTCCACTACTCTCTCAGCCTCGGAGACCTCCATATTCCACTTCCACTACCATCCCAGGCTATTAGACCTCGATCTTCCACTTCCATTGCTCTCCCAGGTTCCGATACCTCGATCATCCACTTCCACTGCTCCTCCAGGCTCCGAGACCTTGATTTTGAACGTCCACTACTCTCCCAGGCTCCGAGACCTCCATCTTCCACTTCCACTGCTCTCCAAGGCTCTGAGACATCCAGCTTCCACTTCCACTGCTCCTCCTGGCTCTGAGACCTTGTTCTTCCACTTCACTGTTCCTCCAGGCTCTAAGACCTTGATCTTAAACTTCCACAGTTCCTCCTGGCTCCAAGACCTCAATCTTCAAGTTCCACAGGTCCTACAGACTCTGAGAACTCAATCATCCACATCTACTGCTCTCCCAGGCTCCAAGACCACGATCTTCTACTTCCACTGCTCCTCCATGCTCCTAGTCCTTGACCTTCCACTTACAATGCTCATCCAGGCTCTGAGAAGTCTATCTTCCACTTCCACTGCTCCTCCACGCTCTGATTCCTCGATCTTCGACTTCCACTGCTAGTGCAGGCTCCGAGACCTCAATCTTCCACTTCTACTGCACTCCAAGGCTCTGAGACACTTCCATTGCTCCTCCTTGCTCTGAGACCTCAATCTTACACTTCCACTGCTCCTCCAGGCTCTGAGACCTCGATCATCCACTTTCACTGCTCCTCCAGGCTCCGAGACCTCGATCTTCCACTTACACAGCTCTTCCAGGCTCAGAGACCTTGATTTTCCACTTCCACTGTTAATCCTGGCTCCGATACCTCAGTCTTCTACTTCCACTGCTCCTCCAGGCTCTGAGACATCAAT
>NW_023618581.1:61082-63771 GCF_014905685.2 Nematolebias whitei
GCTCCGAGCTCTCAATCTTCAACTTCCACAGCTCCTCCAGGCTCTGAGACCTCAATCTTCCACATATATTTCTCTCCAAGGCTCTGGAACCTCGATCATCCACTTCCACTCCTCCTCCAGGATCCGAGACCTCGATCTTCCACTTCCACTGCTCTCCCAGGCTCTGAGCCCATTCCACTTCTCCTCTAGGTTCCGAGACCTTGAACTTCCACTTCCACTGCTCCTCCTGCATCTGAGACCTGAATCTTCCACTTCTACTGCTCCTCCTGGCTCTGAGAACTCAATCATCAACTTCCACTGCTCCTCCAGGCTCTGAGACCTCGATCTTCCACTTCTACTGCTCTCCCAGGCTCCTAGACCTTGATTTTCAACTTCCTCTACTCTCCCAGGCTCCGACACCATCATAGTCCAGTTCCACTGCTCTCACAGGCTCTGAGACATCCAGCTTCCACTTCCACTGCTCCTCCAGGCTCTGAGACCTCGTTCTTCCACTTCCACTGCTCCTCCAGGCTCTAAGACATTGATATTCAATGTCCACTGCTCCTCCAGGCTTTGAGACCTCAATCTTACACATCTACTGCTCTCCCAGGCTCCGAGACCTCGATCATCCACTTCCACTGCTCCTCCAGGCTCCGAGACCTCGATCTTCCACTTACACTGCTCTTCCAGGCTCATAGACCTTGATCTTCCACTTCCACTGCTAATCCTGGCTCGGATACCTCAATCTTCTACTTCCACTGCTGCTCCAGGCTCTGAGACATCAATCTTCCACTTCCACTGCTCTCCCAGGCTCTGAGACCTTGATCTTCCACTTCAGTTGCTCTTCCAGGCTCTGAGACCTCGATCTTCCACTTTCACTGCCTTCCTACGCCCCATGAGACACATCCATTGCTCCTCCAAGCTCTAAGACCTCGATCTTCCACTTTTACTGCTCCTCCATGCTCTGAGACCTCAATATTCCACTTCCACTGCTCTCCCATGCTCCGAGACCACTATCTTTCATTTACACTGCTCTCCCTGGCTCTGAGACCTCGATCTTCTACTTCCACTGCTATCCCAGGCTCCGAGCCCATTCCATTGCTTCTCCAGGTTCCGAGACCTTGATCTTCCACTGCTTCTCCTGGCTCCGAGACCTCAATCTTCAACTTCCACTGCTCCTCCAGGCTCTGAGACCTCAATCTTCCACTTCCACTACTCCTCCAGGCTCCTAGGCCTTGATCTTCCACTTCCACTGCTCATCCAGGCTCTGAGACATCAATCTTCCACTTCTACTGCACTCCAAGGCTCTGAGACACTTTCATTGCTCCTCCTTGCTCTGAGACCTCGATCTTCCACTTCCACTGCTCCTCTAGGCTCTGAGACCTCGATCATCCACTTCCACTGCTCCTCCAGGCTCTGAGACCTAGTTCTTCCACTTCCACTGCTCTGCCAGGCTCCGAGACCTCGATCTTCCACTTCCACTGCTCTCCCATGCTCTGAGACCACTATCTTTCACTTCCACTGCTCCTACTGGCTCCAATACCTCAATCTTCTACTTCCACTGCTCCTCCAGGCTCTGAGACCTCAATCTTCTACTTCTATTGCTCTCCCAGGCTCCAAAACCTTGATTTTCAACTTCAAACTACTGTCTCAGGCTCCGAGACCTCCATCTTCCACTTCCACTACTATCCCAGGCTATTAGACCTCGATCTTCCACTTCCATTGCTCTCCCAGGTTCCGATACCTCGATCATCCACTTCCAATGCTTCTCCAGGCTCCGAGACCTTGATCTTCCACTTCTACTGCACTCCCAGTCTCTGAGAGACTTCCATTGCTCCTCCAGGCTCTAAGACCTCGATCGTCCACATCCACAGCTCCTCCAGGCTCCGAGATCTCGATCATCCACCTCCACTGGTCCTCCAGGCTCCGAGACTGCGATCTTCCACTTCTGCTGCTCCTCCAGGGTCCGAGCTCTCAATCTTCAACATCCACAGTTCCTCCGGGCTCTGAGACCTCAATCTTCCTCATCCACTGCCCTCCCAGGCTCTGAGAGCTTGATTTTCATTTTCCACTAATCTCCCATGCTCCGAGACCTCCATCTTCCTCTTCCACTGCTCTCTCATGCTCTGAGACCACTATCTTTCACTTCCAATGCTCCTCCTGGCTCCAATACCTCAATCTTCTACTTCCACTGCTGTTCCAGGCTCCAAAATCTTGATTTTCAACTTCCACTAGTCTCTCAGGGTCCAAGACCTCCATCTTCCACTTCCTTTACTATCCCAGGCTCTTAGACCTCGATCTTCCACTTCCATTGCTCTCCCAGGCTCCGATACCTCGATCATCCACTTCCACTGCTTCTCCAGGCTCTGAGACCTTGATCATCCACTTCTACTGCACTCCCAGGCTCTGAGACACTTCCATTGCTCCTCCAGGCTCTAAGACCTCGATCTTCCACTTCCACAGCTCCTCCAGGCTCCGAGATCTCGATCATCCACTTCCACTGCTCCTCCAGGCTCCGAGACCTCAATCTTCCACTTCTGCTGCTCCTCCAGGCTCCGAGCTCTCAATCTTCAACTTCCACAGCTCCTCCAGGCTCTGAGACCTCAATCTTCCACATATATTTCTCTCCAAGGCTCTGGAACCTCGATCATCCACTTCCACTCCTCCTCCAGGATCCGAGACCTCGATCTTCCACTTCCACTGCTCTCCC
>NW_023618581.1:63871-65409 GCF_014905685.2 Nematolebias whitei
CACTTCCACTGCTCTCCCAGTCTCTGAGACCTCGATCTTCTACTTCTGCTGAACTACCAGGCTCCAAGACACTTCCATTTCTCCTCCAGTCTCTGAGACCTCTAACATCTACTTCCACTGCTCCTCCAGGCTCTGAGACTTCGATCTTCTACTTCCACTGCTCCTCCACGCTCTGAGACCTTGATCTTCCACTCCCATTGCTCTCCCAAGCTCCAAGACCTCTCTCTTCCACTTCCACTGCTCTCGCAGTCTAAGAAAACTTGATCTTCCACTTCAACAGCTTCTCCTCCTGGCTCTGAGACCTATATCTTCTACTTCCACTGCTCCTCCAGGCTCTGAGACCTCAATCTTCCACTGCTCTCCCAGACTCCAAAACCTTGATCTTCCACTTCCACTGCCTACCCTGCTCAGAGACCTCAATCTTCAACTTCCATTGCTCCTCCAGGTTCTGAGACCTTGATCATCCACTTCTACTGCTCTCCCAGGGTCAGAGGCCTTGATTTTCAACTTTCACTACTCTCCCAAACTCGGAGAGCTCCATCTTCCACTTCAACTGCTCTCCCAGGCTCCGAGACCTCGATCATTTACTTCCACTGCTCCTCCAGGCTTCGAGACCTCAATCACCACTTCCACTGCTCTCCAAAAGCTCCAAGACACTTCCATTGCTCATCCAGGCTCTGAGACCTCAATCTTCTACTTCATCTGCTCCTCCAGGCATTGAGACCTCGATATTCCACTTCAATTGCTCTCCCAGGCCCCGAAACCTTGATCTTCCACTTCCACTGCTTCCCCTGTCTCCGAGACCTCAATCTTCAACTTCCACAGTTCCTCCAGGCTCTGAGACCTCAATCTTCCTCATCTACTGATCTCCCAGGCTCCGAGACCTTGATTTTTAACTTCCACTACTCTCCGAGGCTCCGAGACCTCCATCTTGGACTTCCACTGCTCCTCCTGGCTCCGAGACCTCAATCTTCATATTCCACTGCTACTCCAGGTTTTGAGACCTTGATCGTCCACTTCTACTGCTCTCCCAGGCTCGGAGACCATCATATTCAACTTCCACTGCTCTCCCAGTCTCTGAGACCTCGATCTTCCTCTTCCACTTCTCCTCCAGGCTCTAGGACCTCGATCTTCCACTTATTTTACTCTCCCAGGCTTCGAGACCTGGATTTCCACTTCAACTGCTTTCCCAGGCTCTGAGACCTCAATCTTCTACTTCCATTGCTCTCCCAGGCTCCGAGACCTCGATCATCCACTTCCACTGCTTCTCCAGGCTCCAAGACCTCGATCTTCCACTTCTACTGCATTCCCAGGCTCCGAGACACTTCCATTGCTCCTCAAGGCTCTGAAACCTCGATCTTCCACTTCCACTGCTCCTCCAGGCTCCGAGACCTTGATAATACACTTCCACTGCTCCTCCATGCTCCGAGACCTTGATTTTCGAATTCCACTGCTCCTCCTAGCTCCGAGACCTAAATCTTCAACTTCCAGAGTTCCTCCAGGCTCTGAGACCTCAATCTTCCTCATCTACTGATCTC
>NW_023618581.1:65509-66448 GCF_014905685.2 Nematolebias whitei
GAGACCTCAATCTTCCACATCTACTGATCTCCCAGGCTCCGAGACCTTGATTTTCAACTTCCACCACTCTCCTAGGCTCAGAGACCTCCATCTGCGACTTCCATTGCTCCTCCTGGCTCTGAGACCTCAATCTTAAACTTCTACAGCTCATCCAGGTTCTGAGACCTCAATCTTACACATCTACTGCTCTCCCAGGCTCCGAGACCTTGATAATCCACTTCCACTGCTTCTCCAGGCTCCGAGACCTCGATTTTCCGGTTCTACTGTACTCTCAGGCTCCGAGACACTGCCATTGCCCCTCTAGGCTCTGAGAACTCGATCATCCACTTGCCCTGCTCCTCCAGACTCAGAGACATCAATCTTTCTCATCTATTGCTCTCCCAGGCTCCAAGACATTGATCTTTGACTTCCACTGCTCCTCCTAGCTCTGACACCTCAATCTTCCACATCTACTGCTCTCCCAGGCTCCGAGACCTCGATCTTCCACTTCCACTGCTCTCCCAGGCTCTGAGACCTAGATCGTACACTTCTACTGCTCTCCCAGGCTCAGAGACCTTGATTTTCAACTTTCACTACTCTCTCAGACTCCGAGACCTCCATCTTCCACTTCCACTGCTCGCCCAGGCTCCATGACCTCTATCTTCCACTTCCACTTCCACTGCTCTCCCAGTCTAAGAGACCTCGATCTTCCTCTTCCACTGCTCTCCCAGGCTCTGAGACCTTGATCTTCCACTTCCATTACTCTCCCAGGTTCTGAGACCTCGATCATCCAATTCCACTGCTCTCCCATTCTCCGAGACAGTTCCATTGCTCCTCCAGGCTCTGAGACCTCGATCTTCAACTTCCACTGCACCTCCAGGCTCTGAGACCTCAATCTTCCTCATCTACTGCGCTCCCAGGGTCCGAGACCTTGATTTTTAACTTCCACTACTGTCCCAG
>NW_023618581.1:66548-70347 GCF_014905685.2 Nematolebias whitei
AGCGGAGACTTCTTCTCCAATGTTTGCTACTACCTTTTTCCTACCAGAACAAAGGGGCAAAGAATGAGCTCCCACAAAGGTCCTGTCACCTCCTCCAGGTGTAGTGGGGAGCTGATGTTCCAGCAGATGAGCCTCAATCAGGTCCAGCGATCGATTCCTCTCCTCTTCAGGGGTGCACTGGTTGTGGTCGTAACAGGTGTCACTCTCCTTCTGGAGACCGATGGCGTGTGATGTTCTCTCCACCACATGGTGGGGTCCTGTCCCTCTTTTCAGCAGGACCCAGTCCGGTGTGATAGTCCGTAGTCAATCTCCTCAGTCAAAGATTCTCCCTCCTGATGAGAAAAGCTGGACATCAACGCTTGCGAATTGTTAAACACCCTGCATGGCCTTTTGCTTATTTTATCTGTGGGATCCATGACCCAATTGTGGGCCTGGAAAAATGACTGTGGTTACTTCCTAGTGAGTAAAACCTGTTTCCTAATTATGGGACCCCCTGGTGGTCATTATTGCTACTGCTAGAGTGTACTCTTACACTGTAATGTTATAATAAAACAGAATTTGAAAAACTGAAATAAAATGCTATTCTTACATTCATCTATACACTTGAAACTGAAATGAGGAACCTACTGGACTTCTCCAGGGATACCTGTTTTCTCTCGTCTCGTCTTTCATTCACCCATCCAAGCCTTTGCAGTCAACAGGTCTACCTACAATTAGTAAAGTTAAAACATGCACAACAACACCCTGCAATAAGCAATCCCCCACGCCGGCCTCCCTCCTCCTGGAGCCTAAGAAGTAACTTCATTAAAATGCTCCTCCTGGCTCTGAGACCTCTATCTTCTACTTCCACTGCTCTCCCAGGCTCCGAGACCTCGATCTTCCACTTCCACTGCTCTCCCAGGCTCAGACACCTAGATCGTCCACTTCTACTGCTCTCCCAGGCTCAGATACCTTGATTTTCAACTTTCACTACTCTCTCAGACTCCGAGACCTCCATCTTCCACTTCCACTGCTCGCCCAGGTTTCATGACTTCTATCTTCCACTTCCACGTCCACTGCTCTCCCAGTCTAAGAGACCTCGATCTTCCTCTTCCACTGCTCTCCCAGGCTCTGAGACCTTGATCTTCCACTTCCATTACTCTCCCAGGTTCTGAGACCTCGATCATCCAATTCCACTGCTCTCCCATGCTCTGAGACACTTCCATTGCTCCTCCAGGCTCTGAGACCTCAATCATCCACTTCCACTGCACCTCCAGGCTCTGAGACCTCAATCTTCCTCATCTACTGCTCTCCCAGGGTCCGAGACCTTGATTTTTAACTTCCACTACTCTCCCAGACTCAGAGACCTCCATATTCCACTTCCACTGCTACTTGTTGGATTTCATATTTTTATACCTTTTTATATTTCCTATCAAGCATTCAAATGTCATGTTATACAAAGTGTGTGTGTCTTTCTTCCAGGGTTGCACTATATTTATAGAAAATGTTTGCTAATTCTAACTAGTTGACCTTTAAATATAATCTCATATTAGCTAAGGATAATTTTACAAGTTCACATTTGATATATTACAAGCAATCAAATCATGCCAGATAGCAGACTGATTAACATAAATAAAGCTAGAACACATTTCTTTAATTTAGACAGTATAGTTTGACTAAATAAGATCCCTCAGGATCTCTCTTAATAATAACCATTAACATTTAATCATTGTTGAATACAAGAGCTACAACAGCAAAAGTGTAAAAAGGATCAAATAAGAACACGCAAACATGAGTTAGATAACAATTAATAGTTATTAATTATTCCTAGAAATAAACAACTTTAACTCAAATCATTTGGTATCACTAAGGTATAATCATGTTAAACAAACAGCTAAAACGAACAATTTCAGTGAGGCAGAACTTCTTATCTGAAATGTAGATATTAACGTCCTTGAGGGGGCGGGTTAGAGTCGTAACCCTAGCAACAGAAGCTAAACCAATCAGAAAGCTAGCCTTCTCAAACTGTGATAAAAGGCCGGAAATGACACACGCCCACCGAGCATTTCCGGGAGGCGTACACCGAGACGGTTCGTGCTTTAATGCTCCATTTATATGCACATATCTTATTAATGTAATTGTTTGTCTCTGAATATCTGTAACCCATGTTTTGTCAAATAAATCTTTTATACCGAGGGCGACGTCTCAGCTGTGTTGAACACGACGTGGTAGCCAACCACGACAGAATGGTGACCCGACGTGCAGCGAGACGTGGCCTGGACTGAATTGGATCGAGGTGGCTTGCGGTGCACACACAGAGGAACTGGGCCCATTAATTTCAGGTAAGCTGGTTAACTGTTTGGACCTTAAGGTCTGGAGTTTCTGGCTTTTCGGCCGTAAACCAAATTAACACTGAATTCAAATTTCTCTGTTGGTGTGCATGCAGCATCTCCGGAAAATAAAGATGGTTTATTTAAGCTAACTTCCGGTGATTCGTGTAATTCTGACAAGGTGGGTTATGATATTCAGACAGTTTAAGCGCCGAACACTTTCTTTTACGTTTAGGTAGTGTTGAGTTAGATTCACAAGTTTAACTTGTGGCCGGAGGAAGGCGAGGGAGCCTGCCGGTGGGTCACGTGATGACCGACGCATTTCCCCAGTTTTCAGCGGAGCTGGCCGTCAATCCCTTACTTTGACGGAATTAAGGGCCACTCATTCGTGAGTGTGGCTGAGGCGCGGGTACTCCTCGTTTCGTGTGGACTGCGTCACAAATTGTACTCTATTTTTAGATAGTTTTACGGGGAAATGTTTTAGAATAGAGAGTTTACCAAATTTCATGTGATCATGGATCGCATTAGTTTTAGGACGTTGTTATAACTTTTGTTTGTGCCGTGTTTTCTATGTTGTGTAACGGCTTCAAGGCCGGACACGTTGAGAGGGACGTAACAATGGAGAGAAGAAAAAAAAGGGTGAGTGAGCTGTGTGTGGGGCGGAAGCGAAGGGTTACTTTTCTTTTTTCTGTGTGTCTGTGGGTGAGTGGAGCTTCCATATCCTGACCGCAAGGGGGCGCTGTTGTATAAGGCAAGGACAAGTCTGGACTGTGGGTTGGTTCATCCCACAGACTTGGATTTGTTTTATTACAACTGTGGCTAGAAGTGCATGAAAATAAAATATTTGAATGCCTGAGTGTGTGAATGTTGTTATCAGGTGTGGAACTCATAAATGTGGAACATGTGAAGCCTGTGGAAAATCTACAGGATCAATATCAGAGAAAAAATGCACAATTTATGGGAGGTGTCAAAAAGCAGAGGCAATTAACTAAAAGACCAGCAGACGAATAGCTAAAACAAGCAGAAATAAACTTAAAATACCAAAAGTAAGTGGGTAGGGCTTGATGTTCCTGGATTAGGCTGTAAAAGTTGGATTAATTTAAAATAGAGGTGGAATTAGCTGATATTGCCATGAAACAGCTAAATGGTATCTGTAATGTTAGCTGGTGTATCTGACTCTTTCAAACATTAGCTGACAGGAGCTTGATGTTCAGGAATTAACAGAAATACATCAGTAGAAGTAAAAAACGTTGAAGTAAGCTGAATACAGCTTAAAAGAGGGAGGAGGTGCTTGGAGGTGGTACATCAACAGGGATGATCGTGACAGGAGGAGATCAGAACGCCATTTTCAGTCACTGAACGTTAGGAGTGGAACTTCATACATCGTTTAAACTAGGGGAAAGGTAATGCATAGTTTAAAACAACACCAGTAGGAGAGGCGGCGGAGTTAGATAATGCGAGCACGCAGTTGATTACACCACAGCTGTCTG
>NW_023618581.1:70447-71025 GCF_014905685.2 Nematolebias whitei
CATTGCTCTCCCAGGCTCCGAGACCTCGATCATCCACTTCCACTGCTCCTCCAGGTTCCAAGACCTTGATCTTTGACGTACACTTATCCTACTGGCTGCAAGACCTCAATCTTCAACTTTCACAGCTCCTCCAGGCTCTGAGACCTCAATCTTCCACTTCCACTGCTCTCCCAGTCTCTGAGACCTCGATCTTCTACTTCTGTTGAATTACCAGGCTCTGAGACCTTTCCATTTCTCCTCCAGTCTCTGAGACCTCTAACATCTACTTCCACTGCTCCTCCAGGCTCCGAGACCTCGATCTTCTACATCCACCTCTCTCCCAAGCTCCTAGACACTTCCATTGCTCCTCCAGGTTCTGAGACCTCCATCTTCTACTTCCACTGCTCCTCCAGGCTCTGAGACCTTTATCTTCCACTACCATTGCTCTCCCAGGCTCCAAGACCTCTTTCTTCCACTTCCACTGCTCCTCCAGGCTTCGAGACCTCAATCTTCCACTTCCACTGCTCTCCAAAAGCTCCAAGACACTTCCATTGCTCCTCCAGGCTCTGAGACATCAATCTTCTACTTCCAATGCTCCT
>NW_023618581.1:71035-75875 GCF_014905685.2 Nematolebias whitei
TTCAATTTCTCTCCAAGGCTCCAAGACCTCTATCTTCCACTTCCACTCTCTGAGACCTTGATCTTCCACTTCCATTACTCTCCCAGGTTCTGAGACCTCGATCATCCAATTCCACTGCTCTCCCCTGCTCTGAGACCACTATCTTTCACTTCCACTGCTCTCCCATGCTCCTAGACCTCGATCTTCCACTTCCACAGCTCTCCCAGGCTCTGAGACCTAGATCGTCCACTTCTACTGCTATCCCAGGCTCCGAGACCTTGATTTTCAACTTTCACTACTCTCTCAGACTCCGAGTCCTCCATCTTCCACTTCCACTGCTCTCCAAATCTCCAAGACACTTCCATTGCTCCTCCAGGATCTGAGACCTCAATATTCTACTTCTACTGCTCCTCCAAGCATTGAGACCGCGATCTTCCACTTCCATTGCTCTCCCAAGCTCCAAGACGTCTATCTTCCACTTCCACTGCTCTCGCAGACTCCGAAATTTTGATCTTTCATTTCCACTGCTTCTCCTGGCTCAGAGACTTCAATCTTCAACTTCCACTGCTCCTCAACGCTCTGAGACCTCTATATTCCATTTCTACTACTCTCCCAGGCTCGGAGACATTGATTTTCAACTTCCACTACTCTCCCAGGCTCCAAGACCTTGATCATAAACCTCCACTGTTCCTCCATCCTCTGAGACCTAGATCTTCCACTTTCACTACTCTCTCAGACCTTCATCTTCCACTTCCACTGCTCTCCCAGGCTCAGAGACCTTGATTTTCCACTTTCACTACTCTCTCAGACCTTCATCTTCCACTTCCACTGCTCTCCCAGGCTCCAAGACCTCTATCTTCCACTTCCAGTTCCACTGCTCTCCCAGTCTCTGAGACCTCGATCTTCCACTTCCACTGCTCTCCCAGGCTCTGAGACCTCAGTCTTCCTCATCTACTGCTCTCCCAGGGTCTGAGACCTTGATTCTTAACTTCCACTACTCTCCCAGGCTCCGAGACCTCCATCTTCCACTTCCACTGCTACTCCAGGCTCCAAGACCTTGATCTTTGACTTACACTTCTCCTCCTGTCTGTGAGACCTCAATCTTCAATTTTCACAGCTCCTCCCGGCTTGGAGACCTCATTCTTCCACTTCCACTGCTCTCCCAGTCTCTGAGACCTCGATCATCTACTTCTGCTGAACTACCAGAGTTCAAGACACTTCCATTTCTCCTCCAGTCTCTGAGACCTCGTTCTTCTACTTCCACTGCTCCTCCAGGCTCTGAGACCTCGATCTTCCACTTCCACTGCTCTCCAAGACTCTAAAATCTTGATCTTCCACTTCTACTGCTTACCCTTGCTCTGAGACCTCAATCTTCAACTTCCACTGCTCCTCCAGGTTCTGAGACCTTGATCATCCACTTCTACTGCTCTCCCAGGCTCAGAGACCTTGATTTTTAACTTTCTCTACTCTCCCAGACTCGGAGACCTCCATCTTCCACTTCCACTGCTCTCCCAGGCTCTGAGACCTTGATCTTCCACTTCCATTGCTCTCCCAGGCCCCGAGACCTCGATCATCCACTTCCACTGCTTCTCCAGGCTTCGAGACCTCAATCACCACTTCCACTGCTCTGCAAAAGCTCCAAGACACTTCCATTGCTCCTCCAGGCTCTGAGACCTCAATCTTCTACATCATCTGCTCCTCCAGGCATTGAGACCTCGATATTCCACTTCAATTGTGCTCCCAGGCTCCGAAACCTTGATCTTCCACTTCCACTGCTTCCCGTGTCTCCGAGACCTCAATCTTCAACTTCCACAGTTCCTCCAGGATCTGAGACCTCAATCTTCCTCTTGTACTGATCTCCCAGGCTCCGAGACCTTGATTTTTATCTTCCACTACTCTCCTAGGCTCCGAGACCTCCATCTTCGACTTCCACTGCTCCTCCTGAATCCGAGACCTCAATCTTCAAATTCCACTGCTACTCCAGGTTCTGATACCTTGATCGTCCACTTCTACTGATCTCCCAGGCTCGGAGACAGTCATTTTCAACTTCCACTGCTCTCCCAGTCTCTGAGACCTCGATCTTCCACTTCCATTGCTCTCCCAGGCTCCAAGACTTCGATCATCCTCTTCCACTTCTCCTCCAGGCTCCAGGACCTCGATCTTCCACTTCTTCTGATCTCCCAGGCTTCGAGACCTGGATCTTCCACTTCAACTGCTCTCCCAGGCTCTGAGACCTCAATCTTCTACTTCCATTGCTCTCCCAGGCTCCGAGACCTCGATCATCCACTTCCACTGCTTCTCCAGGCTCTGAGACCTCGTTCTTCCACTTCTACTGCACTCCCAGGCTCAGAGACACTTCCATTGCTCCTCAAGGCTCTGAGACCTCAATCTTCCACTTCCACTGCTCCTCCAGTCTCCGAGACCTTGATAATACACTTCCACTGCTCCTCCATGCTCCGAGACCTTGATTTTCGACTTCCACTGCTTCTCCTGGCTCTGAGACCTCAATCTTCAACTTCCACAGTTCCTCCAGGCTCTGAGACCTCAATCTTCCTCATCTACTGATCTCCCAGGCTCCGAGACCTCGATCTTCCATTTCCACAGCTCTCCCAAAGTCCGAGACACTTCCATTGCTCCTCTAGGCTCGGAGACATTGATCATCCTCTTCCACTTCTCCTCCAGGCTCCAGGACCTCGATCTTCCACTTCTTCTGATCTCCCAGCCTTCGAGACCTGGATCTTCCACTTACACTGCTCTCCCAGGCTCCGAAACCTTGATCTTCCACTTCCACTGCTTCCCCTGCCTCCAAGACCTCAATCTTCAAATTGGTTCTGAGACCTTGATCGTCCACTTCTACTGCTCTCCCAGTCTCTGAGACCTCGATCTTCCACTTCCATTGCTCTCCCAGGCTCCAAGACTTTGATCATCCTCTTCCACTTCTCCTCCAGGATCCAGGACCTCGATCTTCCACTTCTACCGCTCTCCCAGGCTCCGAGACCTGGATCTTCCACTTCAACTGCTCTCCCAGGCTCTGAGACCTCAATCTTCTACTTCCATTCCTCTCCCAGGCTCCGAGACCTCGATCATCCACTTCTACTGCTTCTCCAGGCTCTGAGACCTCGATGTTCAACTTCTACTGCACTGCCAGGCTCCGAGACACTTCCATTGCTCTTCAGGGCTCTGAAATCTCGATCTTCCACTTCCACTGCTCCTCCAGGCTGCGAGACCTCGATAATACACTTCCACTGCTCCTCCTGGCTCCGAGACCTCAATCTTCAACTTCCACAGTTCCTCCAGGCTGTGAGACCTCAATCTTCCTCATCTACTGATCTCCCAGGCTCGGAGACCTTGATTTTCAACTTCTACTACTCTCATAGGCTCCGAGACCTCCATCTTCGACTTCCACTGCTTCTCCTGGCTCTGAGACCTCAATCTTAAACTTCTACAGCTCCTTCAGGTTCTGAGACCTCAATCTTCCACATCTACTGCTCTCCCAGGCTCCGAGACCTTGATCATCCACTTCCACTGCTTCTAGAGGCTCAGAGACCTCGATATTCCGTTTCTACTGCACTCTCAGACTCCGAGACACTTCCATTGCTCCTCCAGGCTCTGAGACCTTGATCTTCCACTTCCACTGCTCCTCCAAGCTCTAAGACCTAAATTTTCCATTTCCATTGATCTCCTAGGCTCCAATACCTCTATCTTCCACTTCCACTGCTCTAACAGGCTCGGAGACCTCAATCTTCCACTTACACTGCTCTTCCAGGCTCTGAGACTTTTATCTTCCACTTCCACTGCTCCTCCTGGCTCCGATACCTCAATCTTCAACTTCCACTGCTCCTTCAGTCTCTGAGACCTTGATCTTCCACTTCCATTGCTCTCCCAGGCTCAGAGACCTCGATCATCCACTTTCACTGTTCCTCCTGGCTTCGAGACCTCAATCTACCACTTCCACTGCTCTCCAAAAGCTCCAAGACACTTCCATTGCTCCTCCAGTCTCTGAGACCTCAATCTTCTTCTTCCACTGCTCCTCCAGGAATTGAGACCTCAGTATTCCACTTCAATTGTTCTCCCAGGCTCCAAGACCTCCATCTTCCACTTCCACTGCTCCTCCTGGCTCCGATACCTCAATCTTCAACTTCTACTGCTCCTCCAGTCTATGAGACCTCGATCTTCCACTTCCACTGATCTCCCAAGCTCCTAGACACTTCCATTGCTCCTCTAGGTTCCGAGACCTTGAACTTCCACTTCCACTGCTCCTCCTGCCTCTGAGACGTCAATCTTCCACTTCCACTGCTCCTCCTGGCTCTGAGAAATCAATCATCAACTTCCACGGCTCCTCCAGGCTCTGAGACTTCGATCTTCCACTTCTACTGCTCTCCCAGGCTCCTAGACCTTGATGTTCAACTTCCTCTACTCTCCCAGGCTCCGAGACCTCCATCTTCCAGTTCCACTGCTCTCCCAGGCACTGAGACATCCAGCTTCCACTGCTCCTCCAGGCTCTGAGTCCTCGTTCTTCCACTTCCAATGCTCCTCCAGGCTCTAAGACGTTGATCTTCAACGTCCACTGCTCCTCCTGGTTCCAAGACCTCAATCTTCAACTTCCACAGCTCCTCCAGGCTCTGAGACCACAATCTTCCACATATATTACTCTCCCAGGCTCTGGGACCTCGGTCATCCACTTCCACTGCTCCTCCAGGATCCGAGACCTCGATCTTCCACTTCCACTGCTCTCCCAGGCTACGAGCCCATTCCACTGCTGCTCTAGGTTCCGAGACCTTGAACTTCCACTTCCACTGCTCCTTCTGCCTCTGAGACCTCAATCTTCCACTTCCACTGCTCCTCCTGGCTCTGAGAAATC
>NW_023618581.1:75975-85696 GCF_014905685.2 Nematolebias whitei
TCCACTTCTACTGCTCTCCCAGGCTCCTAGACCTTGATTTTCAACTTCGTCTACTCTCCCAGGCTCCGAGACCTCCATCTTCCAGTTCCACTGCTCTCCCAGGCACTGAGACATCCAGCTTCCACTTCCACTGCTCCTCCAGGCTCTGAGACCTCGTTCTTCCACTTCCACTGCTCCTCCAGGCTCCGAGATCTCAATCATCCACATCCACAGCTCCTCCAGGCTCCAAGACCTTGATCTTCCATTTCCACTGCTCTACTAAGCTCAGAGACTAATCCATTGCTCCTCCAGGGTCTGGGACCTCAATCTTCTACATCCACTGCTTATCCAGGCTCTGAGACCTCAATCTTCCACTTCCTTTGATCTCCTAGGCTCCAATATCTCTATCTTCCACTTCCACTAATCTCCAAGGCTCTGAGACCTCGATCCTCCACTTCCACTGATCCTGCAGGATCCGAGGTCTCAATCTTCCACTTCTACTGCTCTCCCAGGCTCCGATACCTTGATTTTCAACTTCCACTACTCTCCCAGGTTCCAAGATCTCCATCTTCCACTTCTACTACTATCCCATGCTCTGAGACCCCCATCTTCCACTTCCATTGCTCTCCCAAGCTCTAAGACCTCAATCATCTACTTCCACTGCTTCTCCAGGCTTTGAGACCTCAATCTTCCACTTCTACTGCTCCTCCAGGCTCCGAGATCTCGATCATCCACATCCACAGCTCCTCCAGGCTCTGAGACCTTGATCTTCCACTTCTGCTGCTCCTCCTGGCTCCGAGACTTCAACCTTAAACTTCCACAGCTCGTCCAGCCTCCAAGACCTAAATCTTCCTCATCTACTGCTCTCCCAGGCCCCGAGACTTTGATTTTCCACTTCCACTACCCTGCCAGGCTCCGAGACTTCCATCTTCCACTTCCACTGCTCCTCCAGCCTCTAAGACCTTGATCTTCAACTTCCACTGCTCCTCCTGTCTGCAACACCTCAATCTTCAACTTCCACTGCTCCTCCAGGCTCTGAGACCTCGATCCTCCAATTCCACTGCTCTCCCAAGCCCCGAGACACATCCATTGCTCCTCCAGGCTCTGAGACCTAAATCTTCCACAACTACTGCTGTTCCAGGCTCCGAGACCTCGATCATCCACTTCCACTGCTCCTACAGGCTCCGAGACCTCGATCTTCCACTTCCACTGCTCCTCCAGGCCCCGAGACCTTGATTTTCTACTTCTACCACACTCCTAGGATCCGAGACCTACATCTTCAACTTCCACTGTTTCTCCTGGCTCTGAGACCTCAATCTTAAACTTCTACAGCTCCTCCAGGTTCTGAGACCTCAATCTTTAACTTCTATTGCTCTCCCAGGCTCCAAGACCTTGATCATCCACTTCCACTGCTTCTCCAGGCTCCAAGACCTCGATCTTCTGTTTCTACTGCACTCTCAGACTCCGAGACGCTTCCATTGCTCCTCCAGGCTCTGAGACCTTGATCTTCCACTTCCACTGCACCTCCAGGCTCTAAGACCTAGATCTTCCACTTCCATTGATCTCCTAGGGTCCAATACCTCTATCTTCCACTTCCACTGCTCTAACAGGCTCGGAGACCTCAATCTTCCACTTCCACTGTTCTTCCAGGCTCTGAGACTTTGATCTTCCACTTCCACTGCTCCTCCTGGCTCCGATATCTCAATCTTCAACTTCCACTGCTCCTCCAGTCTCTGAGACCTCGATCTTCCTCTTCCACTGATCTCCCAAGCTCCTAGACACTTCCATTGCTCCACCAGGCTCTGAGATTTCGATCTTCCACTTCCACTGCTCTCCCAGGCTCTGAGACCTTGATCTTCCACTTCCATTACTCTCCCAGTTTCTGAGACCTCGATCATCCAATTACACTGCTCTCCCATTCTCTGAGACCACTATCTTTCACTTCCACTGCTCTCCCAGGCTCTGAGACCTCGTTCTTCCACTTCTACTGCTCTCAAAGGCTCCGTGACACTTCCATTGCTCCTCCAGGCATGGAGACCTCGATCTTCAACTTCCATTGCTCTCCCAAGCTCCAAGACTTCTATCTTCCACTTCCATTGCTCTCCCAGTCTCTGAGATCTCGATCTTCCACTTCCACTGCTCTCCCAGGCTCTGAGACCTTGATCTTCCACTTCCATTACTCTCCCAGGTTCTGATACCACGATCATCCAATTACACTGCTCTCCCATTCTCTGAGACCACTATTTTTCACTTCCACTGCTCTCCCAGACTCTGACACCTCGGTCTTCCACTTCTACTGCACTCCCAGGCTCCGAGACACTTCCATTGCTCATCTAGGCTCTGAGTTCTCCATCTTCAACTTCCACTGCTCCTCCTGGTTGTGAGACCTTGATCATCCACTTCTACTGCTCTACCAGGGTCAGAGGCCTTCATTTTCAACTTTCACTACTCTCCCAAGCTCGGAGAGCTCCATCTTCCACTTCCATTGCTCTCCCAGGCTCCAAGACCTCGATCATTTACTTCCACTGCTCCTCCAGGCTTCAAGACCTCAATCACCACTTCTACTGCTCTCCAAAAGCTCCAAGACACTTCCATTGCTCCTCCAGGCTCTGAGACCTCAATCTTCTACTTCATCTGCTCCTCCAGGCATTGAGACCTCGATATTCCACTTCAATTGCTCTCCCAGGCTCCGAAACCTTGATCTTCCACTTCCACTGCTTCCCCTGTCTCAGAGACCTCAATCTTCAACTTCTACAGTTACTCCAGGCTCTGAGACCTCAATCTTCCTCATCTACTGATCTCCCAGGCTCCGAGACCTTGATTTTTAACTTCCACTACTCTCTTAGGCTCCGAGACCTCCATCTTCGACTTCCACTGCTCCTCCTGGCTCCGAGACCTCAATCTTCAAATTCCACTGCTACTCCAGGTTCTGAGACCTTGATCGTCCACTTCTACTGCTCTCCCAGGCTCGGAGACCGTCATTGTGAACTTCCACTGCTCTCCCAGTCTCTGAGACCTCAATCTTCCTCTTCCACTTCTCCTGCAGGCTCCAGGACCTCGATCTTCCACTTCTTTTACTCTCCCAGGCTTCGAGACCTGGATTTCCACTTGAACTGCTCTCCCAGAATCTGAGACCTCAATCTTCTACTTCCATTGCTCTCCCAGGCTCCGAGACCTCGATCATCCACTTCCACTGCTTCTCCAGGCTCCAAGACCTCGGTCTTCCACTTCTACTGCATTCCCAGGCTCCGAGACACTTCCATTGCTCCTCAAGGCTCTGAAACCTCGATCTTCCACTTCCACTGCTCCTCCAGGCTCCGAGACCTTGATAATACACTTCCACTGCTCCTCCATGCTCCGAGACCTTGATTTTCGAATTCCATTGCTCCTCCAGACTCCGAGACCTAAATCTTCAACTTCCACAGTTCCTCCAGGCTCTGAGACCTCAATCTTCCTCATCTACTGATCTCCCAGGCTCCGAGACCTTGATTTTCAACTTCCACCACTCTCCTAGGCTCAGAGACCTCCATCTTCGACTTCCACTGCTCCTCCAGGTTCTGAGACCTCAATCTTCCACATCTACTGCTCTCCCAGGCTCCGAGACCTCGATCTTCCGGTTCTACTGCACTCTCAGGCTCCGAGACACTGCCATTGCTCGTCCAGGCTCTGAGACCTTGATCTTCCACTTCCACTGCTCCCCTAGGCTCTAAGACATAGATCTTCCACTTCCATTGATCTCCTAGGCTCCAATACCTCTATCTTCAACTTCCACTGCTCATCCAGGCTCTGAGACTTTGATCTTCCACTTCCACTGCTCTCTCAGGCTCTGAGACATCGATCTTCTTCTTCCATTGCTCTCCCACGTTCCGAGACCTTGATCTTCCACTTCCACTGCTTCTACTGGCTCAGAGACCTCAATCTTCAACTTCCACTGCTCCTCAAGGCTCTGAGACCTCAAAATTCCACTTCTACTACTCTCCCAGGCTAGGAGACCTTGATTTTCAACTTCCACTACTCTCCCAAGCTCTGAGACCTCCATCTTCCACTTCCACTGCTCTCCCAGGCTCTGAGACCTCGATCTTCTACTTCCATTGCTCTCCCAGGCTCCGAGACCTCAATCATAAACATCCACTGCTCATCCAGGCTCTGAGACTTAGATCTTCCAATTCCACTACACTCCCAGGCTCTTTTGACCTCCATCGTCCACTTCTACTGCTCTCCCAGGCTCCGAGACCTTCATTTTCAACTTTCGCTACTATCCCAGACTCCAAGACCTCTATCATCCATTTACACTGCTCCTCCAGGCTTCGAGACCACAATCTTCCACTTCCACTGCTCTCCAAAAGCTCAAAGACACTTCCATTGCTCCTCCAGTCTCTGAGACCTCAATATTCTACTTCTGCTGCTCCTCCAGGCATTGAGACCGCGATCTTCCACTTCCATTGCTCGCCCAAGCTCCAAGACCTCTATCTTCCACTTCCACTGCTCTCCATGTCTCTGAGACCTCTTTCTTCCACTTCCACTGCTCTCCCAGGCTCTGAGACCTTGATCTTCCACTTCCATTACTCTCCCAGGTTCTGAGACCTCGATCATCCAATTCCACTGCTCTCCCATGCTCTTAGACCACTATCTTTCACTTCGAAAGCTCTCCCAGACTCTGAGACCTCAATCTTCCACTTTTACTGCACTCAAAGGCTCCGAGACACTTCCATTGCTCTTCCAGTCTCTGAGACCTCAATCATCCACTTCCACTGCTCCTCCAGGCTTTGAGACCTCAATCTTCCTCATCTACTGCTCTCCCAGGGTCCGAGACCTTGATTTTCAACTTCCACTACTCTCCCAGGCTCCGAGACCTCCATCTTCCACTTCCACTGCTCCTCCAGGATCCAAGACCTTGATCTTTGACTTCTACTTCTCCTCCTTGCTCAGAGACCTCAATCTTCAACTTCCACAGCTCCTCCAGGCTCTGAGACTTCAATCTTCCACTTCCACTGCTCTCGCAGGCTCTGAGACCTCGATCTTCTACTTCTACTGAACTACCAGGCTCCGAGAAACTTCCATTGCTCCTCCAGACTCTGAGACCTCTAACATCTACTTCCACTGCTCCTCCAGGCTCTGAGACCTTGATCTTCCACTTCCACTGCTCTCCCAAACTCTTAGACACTTCCATTGCTCTTCCAGGCTCTGAGACCGCGATCTTCTACTTCCACTGCTCATCCAGGCTCTGAGACCTTGATCTTCCACTTCCATTGCTCTCCCAGGCTCCAAGACCTCTATCTTCCACTTCCACTGCTCTCCCAGGCTCTGAGACTTTGATCTTCCACTTCCACTGCTCTTGCAGGCTCCGAAACCTTGATCTTTCACTTCCAGTGCTTCTGCTGTCTCAGAGACTTCAATCTTCAACTTCCACTGCTCCTCAAGGCTCTGAGACCTCGATATTCCACTTCTACTACTCTCCCATCACGGAGACCTTGATTTTCAACTTCCACTACTCTCCCAGGCTCCAAGATCTCCATCTTCCACTTCCACTGCTCTCCCAGGCTCTGAGATCTCGATCTTCCACTTCCATTGCTCTCCCAGGCTCCGAGACCTTGATCATAAACCTCCACTGTTCCTCCATCCTCTGAGACCTAGATTTTCCACTTCTACTTCTCTCCCAAGCTCCTAGACACCTAAAATGCTCCTCCTGGGTCTGACACCTCTATCTTCTACTTCCACTGCTCCTCCAGGCTCTGAAACCTTGATCTTCCACTTCCACTGCTCTCCCAGGCTCCGAGACCTCGATCTTCCACTTCCACTGCTCTCCCAGTCTCTGAGAGCTAGATTGTCCACTTCTACTGCTCTCCCAGGCTCCAAGACCTCTATATTCCACTTCCACTTCCACTGCTCTCCCAGTCTCTGAGATCTCGATCTTCCACTTCCACTGCACTCCCAGGCTCTGAGACCTCGATCATCCAATTCCACTGCACTTCCAGGCTCTGAGACCTCAATCTTCCTCATCAATTGCTCTCCCAGGGTCCGAGACATTGATTTTTAACTTCCAATACTCTCCCAGGCTCTGAGACCTCCATCTTCCACTTCCACTGCTACTCCAGGCTCCAAGACCTTGATCTTTGACGTACACTTCTCCTCCTGGCTGCGAGACCTCAATCTTCAACTTCCACTGCTCTCCCAGTCTCTGAGACCTCAATCTTCTACTTCTGCTGAACTACCAGGCTCGAGACCTTTCCATTTCTCCTCCAGTCTCTGAGACCTCTAACATCTACTTCCACTGCTCCTCCAGGCTCCAAGACCTTGATCTTCTACTTCCACTGCTCTCCCAAGCTCCTAGACACTTCCATTGCTCCTCCAGGCTCTGAGACCTCCATCTTCTACTTCCACTGCTCCTCCAGGCTCTGATACCTTGATCTTCCAATCCCATTGCTCTCCCAGGCTCCAAGACCCCTTTCTTCCACTTCAACTGCTCCTCCAGACTTCGAGACCTCAATATTCCACTTCCACTGCTCTCCAAAAGCTCCAAGACACTTCTATTGCTCCTCCAGTCTCTGAGACATCAATCTTCTACTTCCACTGCTCCTCCAGGCATTGAGACCTCAATATTCCCCTTCAATTTCTCTCCAAGGCTCCAAGACCTCTATCTTCCACTTCCACTGCAGTCCCACTCTCTGAGACCTCGATCTTCCACTTCCACTGCTCTCCCAGGCTCTGAGACCTTGATTATCCACTTCCATTACTCTCCCAGGATCTGAGACCTCGATCATTCAATTCCACTGCTCTCACAGGCTCTGAGACCTAGATCGTCCACTTCTACTGCTCTCCCAGGCTCCGAGACCTTGATTTTCAACTTTCACTACTGTCTCAGACTCCGAAACCTCCATCTTCCACTTCCACTGCTCTCCAAAAGCTCCAAGACACTTCCATTGAGACCTCAATATTCTACTTCTACTGCTCCTCCAGGCATTGAGACCACGATCTTCCACTTCCATTGCTCTCCCAAGCTCCAAGACCTCTATCTTCCACTTCCACTGCTCTCCGAGTCTCTGAGACCTCGTTCTTCCACTTCCACTGCTCTCCCAGGCTCTGAGACCTTGATTTTCCACTTCCATTACTCTCCCAGGTTCTGAGACCTCGATCATCCAATTCCACTGCTCTCCCATGCTCTGAGACCACTATCTTTCACTTCTACTGCTCTCCCAGACTCTGAGACCTCGATCTTCCACTTCTACTGCACTCCCAGGCTCCGAGACACTTCCATTGCTCCTCCAGTCTCTGAGACCTCAATATTCCCCTTCCACTGCTCCTCTAGGCTTTGAGACCTCAATCTTCCTCATCTACTGCTCTCCCAGGGTCCGAGACCTTGATTTTCAACTTCCTCTACTCTCCCAGGCTCCGAGACCTCCATCTTCCACATCCACTGCTCCTCCAGGCTCCATGACATTGATCTTTGACTTCCACTTCTCCTTCTTGCTCAGAGACCTCAATCTTCCACTTCCACTGCTCTCCCACGCTCTGAGACCTCGATCTTCTACTTCTACTGAGCTACCAGGCTCCGAGACACTTCCATTGCTCCTCCAGTCTCTGAGACCTCTAACATCTTCTTCCACTGCTCCTCCAGGCTCTGAGACCGTGATCTTCTACTTCCACTGCTC
Source organism: Nematolebias whitei (assembly GCF_014905685.2). Lineage (NCBI taxonomy): Eukaryota > Metazoa > Chordata > Actinopteri > Cyprinodontiformes > Rivulidae > Nematolebias > Nematolebias whitei. The sequence continues at coordinate 83,604 of NW_023618581.1, forward strand.
CTCCAGGCTCTGAGACCTTGATCTTCCACTTCCATTACTCTCCCAGGCTCCAAGACCTCTATCTTCCACTTCCACTGCTCTCCCAGGCTCTGAGACTTTGATCTTCCACTTCCACTGCTCTCGCAGGCACCGAAACCTTGATCTTTCACTTCCACTGCTTCTCCTGGCTCAGAGACTTCCATCTTCAACTTCCACTGCTCCTCAAGGCTCTGAGACCTCTCTATTCCATTTCTACTACTCTCCCAGACTCGGAGACCTTGATTTTCAACTTCCACTACTCTCCCAGGCTCCAAGACCTCCATCTTCCACTTCCACTGCTCTCCAAGGCTCTGAGATCTCTATCTTCCACTTCCATTGCTCTCCCAGGCTACGAGACCTTGATCATAAACCTCCACTGTTCCTCCATCCTCTGAGACCTAGATCTTGCACTTCTACTGCTCTCCCAGGCTCTGAGACCTTTATGTTCAACTTCCACTACACTCCCAGGCGCTTTTGACCTCCATCGTCCACTTCTACCGCTCTCCCAGGCTCCGAGACCTTCACTTTCAACTTACGCTACTATCTCAGACTCCGAGTCCTCCATCTTCCACTTCCACTGCTCTCCCAGGCTCTGAGACCATGATCGTTCACTTCCACTGCTCTCCCAGGCTCCAAGACCTCTATCATCCACTTCCACTGCTCCTCCATGCTTTGAGACCTCGATCTTCCACTTCCACTGCTCTCCAAAAGCTCAAAGACACTTCCATTGCTCCTCCAGGCTCTGAGACCTCAATATTCTATTTCTACTGCTCCTCCAGGCATTGAGACCGTGATCTTCCACTTCCATTGCTCTCCCAAGCTCCAAGACCTCTATCTTCCACTTCCACTGCTCTCCAAGTCTCTGAGACCTCGTTCTTCCACTTCCACTGCTCTCCCAGGCTCTGAGACCTTGATCTTCCACTTCCATTACTCTCCCAGGTTCTGAGACCTCGATCATCCAATTCCACTGCTCTCCCATGCTCTGAGACCACTATCTTTCACTTCCACTGCTCTCCCAGACTCTGAGACCTCAATCTTCCACTTCTATTGTACTCCCAGGCTCCGAGACACTTCCATTGCTCCTCCAGTCTCTGAGACCTCAATCATCCACTTCCACTGCTCCTCCAGGCTTTGAGACCTCAATCTTCCTCATTACTGCTCTCCCAGGGTCCGAGACCTTGATTTTCAAATTCCACTACTCTCCCAGGCTCCGAGACCTCCATCTTCCACTTCCACTGTTCCTCCAGGCTCTGAGACCTCAATCTTCCACTTCCACTGCTCTCGCAGGCTCTGAGACCTCGATCTTCTACTTCTACTGAACTACCAGGCTCTGAGACACTTCCATTGCCCCTCCAGTCTCTGAGACCTCTAACATCTACTTCCACTGCTCCTCCAGGCTCTGAGACCTTGATCTTCCACTTCCACTGCTCTCCCAAGCTCCTAGACACTTCCATTGCTCCTCCAGGCTCTGAGACCGCGATCTTCTACTTCCACTGCTCCTCCAGGCTCTGAGACCTTGATCTTCCACTTCTATTGCTCTCCCTGGCTCCAAGACCTCTATCTTCCACTTCCACTGCTCTCGCAGGCTCCGAAACCTTGATCTTTCACTTCCACTGCTTCTCCTGGCTCAGAGACTTCAATCTTCAACTTCCACTGCTCCTCAAGGCTATGAGACCTCGATATTCCACTTCTACAACTCTCCCAGGCTCGGAGACCTTGATTTTCAACTTTCACCACTCTCCCAGGCTCCAAGACCTCCATCTTCCACTTCCACTGCTCTCCCAGGCTCTGAGATCTCGATCTTCCACTTCCATTGCTTTCCAAGGCTCCGAGACCTTGATCATAAACCTCCACTGTTCCTCCATCCTCTGAGACCTAGATTTTCCACTTCTACTGCTCTCCCAAGCTCCTAGACACTTAAAATGCTCCTCTTTGGTCTGACACCTCTATCTTCTACTTCCACTGCTCCTCCAGGCTGTGAAACCTTGATCTTCCACTTCTACTGCTCTCCCAGGCTCTGAGACATCGATCTTCCACTTCCACTGCTCTCCCAGGCTCCAAGACCTCTATATTCC
>NW_023618581.1:85796-86844 GCF_014905685.2 Nematolebias whitei
CCTCCATCTTCTACTTCCACTGCTCCTCCAGGCTCTGATACCTTGATATTCCACTCCCATTGCTCTCCCAGGCTCCAAGACCTCTTTCTTCCACTTCCACTGCTCCTCCAGGCTTCGAGACCTCAATCTTCCACTTCCACTGCTCTCCAAAAGCTCCAAGACACTTCTATTGCTCCTCCAGTCTCTGAGACATCAATCTTCTACTTCCACTGCTCCTCCAGGCATTGAGACCTCGATAGTCCACTTCAATTTCTCTCCAAGGCTCCAAGACCTCTATCATCCAATTCCACTGCTCTCCCATGAACTGAGACCACTATCTTTCACTTCCACTGCTCTCCCATGCTCTGAGACCACTATCTTTCAATTATACTGCTCTCCCAGACTCTGAGACCTCGATCTTCCACTTCTACTGCACTCCCAGGCTCCGAGACACTTCCATTGCTCCTCCAGTCTCTGAGACCTCAATCTTCCTCATCTACTGCTCTCCCAGGGTCCGAGACCTTGATTTTCAACTTCCACTACTGTCCCAGGCTCCAAGACCTCCATCTTCAACTTCCACTGCTCCTCCAGGCTCTAAGACCTTGATCTTTGACTTCCATTTCTCCTCCTTGCTCAGATACCTTAATCTTCCACTTCCACTGCTCTCCCAGGCTCTGAGACACTTCCTCTGCTCCTCCAGGCTCTTAGACCTCGATCTTCCACTTCCACAGCTCTGCCAGGCTCTGAGACCTAGATCGTCCTCTTCTACTGCTCTCCAAAAGCTCCAAGACACTTCCATTGCTCCTCCATGCTCTGAGACCTCAATATTCTACTTCTACTGCATTCCAGGGTCCGAGACCTTGATTTTCAACTTCCACTGCTCCTCCAGGCTCCAAGACCTTGATATTTGACTTCCACTTCTCCTTCTTGCTCAGAGACCTCAATCTTCCACTTCCATTGCTCTCCCAGGCTCTGAGACCTCGATCTTCTACTTTTACTGAACTACCAGGCTCCGAGACACTTCCATTGCTCCTCCAGTCTCTGAGACCTCTAACATCTACTTCCACTG
>NW_023618582.1:0-9520 GCF_014905685.2 Nematolebias whitei
GGTTGTAATCCTTTCTCGTTGCATCAGGTAGACGCTCGATGAAGGCGAACACCTCTCTGTCTGAAGTGAGCCTTATCATACTGATCTTATCCTCAACCGTAGCATTAGGATAACCTTTCAATCTGAATTCGAGATCTTTCAGGTACGCTTTTGTTCCAGTTGAACCCATCGGTCCAGGTACAAAGCGTTGTACATATTTTGAGAGTTTTAGCAGAACATCCATTGAAAGAGGAAGTTTCCATGCACTCTGTTGCATGTTTTGTGGAGGAGACCTGTTCAGGTCTGTTCCTACCACTTTAGGTGAGGGTGGATTAAGAGCAGGAGGTGCAACAACGTCTTTCTGAGGTGTTTGTGGGTGACCTGGACTCTGTCCACGGTCTTCTCTGAGTTCCAGACAAACTCGCCCCACGTCAGAACTTTTATTTGTTGCCGCTCTTAGTTTCTGCTCACATGCTTTTAAGCGTTCCTGTGATGTTTGACATTCACTTCGTAAACGCATAACTTCTTCCAAAAATACCTCTTTATCCACTTCGCGTTTGTGCAGATCTTTTTTAAGCACATCTATTTCACCTTTGCAGCGGGAAACTTGTGACACTGTCTCGTTGTGATCCCGTCTTAATGCAAAGTATCCTCTGGACAACAGCTCTTTATCATCCCTGGCTTCAGATAGTGATGCATTAAGTAACTGTATTTTGCTATTCAGCGAATCAATTTCTGCATTTGCATCTTGCTGTGATTGAAACATCTGTTCAGAATGTTTTTTGTGAGGACTTCGTGTTCACTTTTAAATTGAAGGAAGTGTTCTTCAATTTTCTGAACCACCTCTTTTTCACTGTCTAACCTTATTGCAAGGTAATCAGCTTTCTCAACAACTGTATAGAATGATTCTTTCAGCAATATTGCAATTTTAGCCAGCTTTTCATAGTTTGACCTTTTAATTTCTGTAGAGGTCACACATCTTGCAACCTCCATCAGATTGTCCACTAACTCTTTTGGGTTCATGCTGTCCGCCTGTTTGCCATATGGATGTAAGGATGCTGTCAGCAGTGCTAACGCATTCTCTAAACAGTCCCTCATCTCATAAGGATCAAAATCTTTTTCTACCACACCTGTCATGTTCATTCACTGTGTAGCACTTTTTCTGGAAAAACAATTGCCAGCTTCAGATATTTTACAGGTAAATATTTGTATTCAAGTGTCATTGAGTTTTCACACTATTTTAAGCTTTGGGTTTACACAAAAGTACTGTTATAAGTCAACTTATTCAAATGTGGGCACCTGTCCAGGTTTTACCCCAATTCATGAATATTGAAGTAAATGCTTCTATGCAGTGTTACTTTTTATGTGCTTATTTCTTAACAGATACTAGATTACCAAGCTTCTCAGTGTATTTTACTCTAAAGCACTGAATTTTTATAAACCTGCAATTTTCTAAAAAGTCTCACAGCACATCAGTTTAAAAACACTTTTTAAACCGTTCTGTTCCAGAAATTTGCTATTTTACAGTTACTCATAGAACCAGGTGTTGAACAGAAAAAGAAAAATTGATGATGTGTCAGGATTAATCAGTCTTTCTTCAGAAAAACTGTTATTACTCCTGTTCTCCTGCCAATATCTTCTATTTAAAATTAAATAGGAAGATGTAATTGTTTTAGGTGGTAAAATAAGATCAGAAAAGTCTCTTTTTTTTCTGATATATTTACTCTTATTTAGTGATCTAGCAATTAAACGTGTATTATCTTTCCAGCAAATGAGTAAACTTTTATCTCTGTGAATATCTGTGACTGTGTCTACCAAAAGTTCTCATTTTTTCATTTTGCACCTGCTTGAGGATTTATCAGTGAATGAAAAATGTCCTAGTAAACGCCTCTCTGGGCATAAATACTTTACTGACTTTTAATGGTAAGATAACATAACAGTATAAATCAGCTCGAGGAACGTTGTTAACTCAAAGTTTGTCTTACAGAAATAAATAAGTTTAATTTCACTCAAAAACCTAAAACTGAAGTGAAACAGTGATATAAAGTTTCCACAGGAGGGGGCAGTGTTTAGCTTTCTACCAGCAGGAGTCTATGACGACTTCCTGTGACGTTCTGTTGACATCCTGTTGTTAGCCGCTTAGCTTAAAATTAGCTTCGGCTAAACTCGGTTAAAATCAACATTTCTGAACGGTTTTAAAGCTTAAACTTGGCGTTGTTTCAACAAGCGCGACTTCTTTGCACGAACATGAGTTTTATGGGACATGTGGCAGCTTTATTTAGTGATTTTAAGCACAGCAAAGGCTTCGGTTGCAACCGAGCTCATTTCCGACATGGAGGAAGTGACGTGACACGTCACTCATCCGGTCGTTAGCTGTTAGCTTAAAATTAGCATCGCTAGCGTTGTTCAAAAACATCATTTAATGACGGATTTTAAACTCTAACGTGGCAAAATTTCAGCGATTATGCTTCGAAGACACGGAGCAGCGTATCAGAATCAACTTTAAAGCGTTTTTGAGCTTTAAAAAGCAGATTTTAATTCCCTAAGAAAACGAGTTTTCATTTCTGGGTCACGTGACTGAATCCACCAATGACAGAGCAGCACGGGGTGGGCTTTACGACCTGACACGTCAGAGTTAGTCACGACTGACACGTCTCTCAGCCAATGAAAGCGTTACACAGCAGCTGATTTCAACCAATCACGCAGCGTTTTTCCAACTAGCATGTTACTGTTAGCCTGAAATAGTTCGTCAACTTTTCGTCTTTTAAACTGTCAAAATGCACTCTTTTCTGTTAAAAAAATGTAACGAATCAATTTCTGAGCTTAGTGGAGGCGGCGCTCCGTGGCAAAACGTCTTTTAAACCATTTAAAACAAACTCGTTCGAACTTATCAAAACAAGCCGGACCAGAGTCACGTCTGGACCACAGTTTTACAGAATAAAGCGTTTCCACAGCTCAAACCCAGCTTTAGTTACACATAACAGACGTACAATTTCAGCTTTCATAAAGACTCAATGACTCGGTATCAGCTTCAAAGCATCGCCAGCGTAAACATGCAGTGTTTTTCTCCAAGCGCTGCAGCTGAGCTGCGTTTCATCACAGCAAACTCTCTGCACTTTTTTCATGCCAACATGAAATATTCAATTGTCACACGAATACAGTCCATTTATGAACCATTACGGGCCACCAGATGTAGTATGACATATCCTGAGATATATTCATACTGTTAAAACGGGTTCTTTCATTTTTCTGGACTGTAAAACATACGTGCATTGAATTTAATAAAATGTGGACGTGAGACGTTAATTATCTTTGACTCACCACGACAGTGGGTCATTTATTAACAGAATCAAGTTTAACACATCACACATTTACATTAATTGGCAAGAATTGAAAAATACCGACATAATTAATCAGCTTTACAACCAGGAAAACCATACGGCCATGATTTTCCGTTGCTTCACCACAGACATTTCTGAAGACATCTGGATTAATTTGCTAGCAGATAGGAGAGTTTAAAGATGGAAAGATGAAGTTTATCTACAGAGAGATGTGTGAGGGAATTTGTCTGTTTTAACCAGAACATGCACGCTCCTTTGGAAATCAGCTTGGGCCAACGGTACGCTTGGTCGAGATAGAACTTTTACCTTGCAGACGATAGCTTCAGCGTCGGTGTAGAGCTCTTCTTTCAACTCTTTCAGCGTCTCCGTGAGAACAGCTAAAAACCCCTGGAGTCGTGAGGTTATCCAAACAGAAGTTATAATTCCCAAATCGTCTCTGGTTCAGCTTGATTCTAATTCAGCAGCATCATGAATTCCAGCGTTCTGCATTCTGGAACTCCAAAACTCTCTGTGAAACTGCTGAGTTTCAGAACTGCTACTCCATCTTCAAGACTGAGCTTACTGTAGCTTCAAGACTGAGCTTACTGCAGCTTCAAGACTGAGCTGAACTCTTCTCTTTGAACTAGGAAGTGCCAACATTTAAATGGGCTCTACTTCCGGTTCATTTGAGAGCCTCTGATTGGTCGGTGGACCAGAACAGAGGTGTGTTTTGTGATGTAAGGTGTTATTAAAAGTAAAGGAAAAGATTCAGATTGTTTAAGAACAGACAGAAAGATATCATGGAGAAAACCAGACTTCGTGGAGTCACTCACCAAGTATCTTGCTGTAAAAGTTAAACATGACATTTCTTTTCAGTAAACTTTCAGTTGACCGAAACTTGAACTTCGACACACTTAACAACTTTGCTCATTGAAGACAGAAAATCAAGAAATGCATATTAACCTGATTTCTTCTTTGAATGAGGATTAAAAATCATTATTACTGTTTTAAGTAAATAAAAATGAGTAGTTCACTTCAACATGTAAACATTGTTTGAACTAACACAATTTGATTATCAAAACATTTGTAAAATAGTAATGATCATAGAGAATTGTCTTTTTCCACTTGATTAATTCAAGAAAGAAAGTCTCAGGATGGGTCAACCTGTATCTCTGGATGCAAATCAATGAAATGACAGTTTCTGACCATATGATCCTAAGGTCAAGTTTTGACATCAGGTCAAGTTCACTACAGTTATACTCAATGTATCGCAAGTTTTTCAATTTAGTATGGTTAAAATGGCTGTATCGTAACCATCGAGTATTATTAGACTTGAAAATCTGTGTAGTTCCCACTGAGCAAGGAGATGTCTAAATGACGTCTTTAAGTCGTTTTTGCACGTCTAATTTGGGTCCCTCCCAGGTGCAGTCTGTTACAACAGACAACGTCTTTTTCCGACATCCAATGGACGGTCAATATAGACATATTTTCTACATCAAAATTTAACTTGTTTTTTCAATTCAGATAATAATATAATTAGCAAGTACTTCGTGTTGTCTTCATTGTATGTTCCCAAGCAGTGTTTAACACATTCATCCTCAGATGGATGTTGGAATGACTAGGGTTTGATCCCAGGACCTTTCGGATTTAGAGTCGGCCGCTCTGCCGCTGCACCATCTCTGTGTGGCAAACAAAGCTAAAGAAACAGTATATTTGACCATTTATTGTGCAACAGGAAACCACGCACTACAGATACTAGGTTTACAATTAAATCATCACTCCTTAAATGTCACTAGAAACAGATGGAATAAGTTTTGCAAATAAATCACTCCTTAAATTTTTTCCTTTATCCTCTTTACTGGCTTAACAGAAATAGCTTCGAGAGAAAATAGCAACAGTTGGTTTATGAATGAAACCGTGCAAATTTATAATCATAAAAGAGTAACTGTGCACAGTTATTCTTTTATGATTATAAATTATGATTGTAAATTTTATGGTTATAAAAATTATGATTCATTAAGGCACACCTGCACCTGTCTTAGATGTCTATACGACCTCCAAGTCCGATGTTCAAACATTCGACTTTATATCGACGTACAAGTGAGGTCATGGTCAGACGTCCAGAGTGGACTTTGTTTGCACATCGTGGAGACGTCCAGAATTAGTCTAGACCGACGGACTCAATATAAAAGTGAGCTGCACATCCATTCGACGTCTAATGTTTATTCTTTTGCTCCTGTCTGTGAAGTTTCACGCGGCCCCTCCTTCAAACCCAGCCCCTAACCTGTGCACGCTCCCCCACTTCTTGTTTCTCCAAGTGTGTGTGTGTGTGTGTGTGTGTGTGTGTGTGTGGGGAGGGCTGCACAAGTAAACACAGGACAGGATATCAAAGAGCAGCTTAGCTGTTGAGCGAAAAGAAAACAATGGCTGTTATTTGGAGATGGTTTGGATTTAAATTGTCAGATGAGCTGCAGAAAAATATTTTCTGTAGACAATGCTGAAAACAAGTCCTGCTAAAAGGTGAAGGATTGGGGTGTTCAAAATGACCCGAGCACAGAATTTCAGGAGCACTTCACCTTAGTATTAAAGATTTAATTGAGACAAAGTTAAAGTATGCAGATATTACATGTAATCAGAATGCATTCTGAGGAACAAAAGTCAGAGCGAACCTTGCCTGGTCAATCAGCCTCCTGTTTGTTCAACCAGACTCTGTGTCTGAGCAAGATTTATAGGTTTGTCATGTCCCGCCCTTTCGGGTTCAGACAGACTTGTGATTGGATGTCAAAACCTCTTGATGGTCCGAGTGACACCATGTTCAGCCACTCAGGAGCAGATCTTACCTCCATGGCAACCTCCGAAGGCCGCAGACAGCTTTCGGCTCATTCCTACTGATAAGGGTTGATTTAAGAGCTTTGTTTTGGAATGCAGGGACACTTACTCTGGCTTTCGTCTGTGTAGAGTTTTAAAACACGTTTTCTGTGTGTCTGAACTATTATTAATGTGAGAGCATAAATATTCAACCTGTGTTAAGCATAAAGTATATGAATGTTGTGTTTTAGCGTTATTTATGTTTAATCAATGTGTGCGCAGTGTGTCACATTGCTGGGCCCTCAACTCTCAGCTGCTCTGCTCAGATGAACAAAGAAGGATCGTTTCCTGCTGCACAAATAAATATCTTACCGGTCTCTGTTTCCCTCAGAATTATATCAAATGTGAACTTTTATGATTATCCTTAGCACTTATGAGATTATATATAACATGAAGTAATTAGTGTATGATTATACACGCACACACCTTGTAGAAAATGCATCATTTCACATCATCAGAGAAATGTCAAGGCTTGTCAAAAGATATAAAAAGATATAAAAGATATCAAATCCAACACACCCTCTTTTGGTCTCCCCATATTTATGGGAGACCACACCACGTATGATTTGATTTTACAGATATTTTGATTCTGCCCACTCCAGGAGGCTCTGATCATCTGCGGAGGTGTCACCTCCAACAAAGCCTGCAATGATAAGAATTGCAGTCAGGGGGGGCAAGATCTTTAGCACAATCTGACTCCAGAGCCGCTCGTGAACCAAGACAGAAACTTCCAGGATCCTGGAGAAGGATCCTCACTCTTAGCCTTCTGTAGCGCATTAAGTTGGTTCAAGGCATTGGTCACCCTGGCCTGGGGGTCGTGTCCGGTCTCATCCGGGACATAGGTGCAACAGGTGTCTAAAACCTGATGATTCCTAGAATGATAAACAACTTGACACTTGTCAGGAGGCAGTGAGCCCACTGCCTTCTGAGAAGCATCCTGCAGGTGGCGGTAGACACAAATAGGATTTGTTCCTCTGGGGTTCATTCTACACATTGACTCAGCACCACTACCTGAGATGATTGCATCAGGGAGTACCTGCGAGTTTTACAACGATGTGGATCTTTAACATAACGGTACCAGCTGTTCATTTGAAAACTATGAGACAGATTCAACGACAGATGATCCAACTCATTCACTTGAGACCAGGCCATGAGTTTAGGGTTGCTGCGTTTGACCCTTAGTTGTTGATGCTGGCAGCGGGAGTGACCTGGAATTACACAGTAATATTCACACAGAAAAATTATGGAAGTGAGTAACACTGTCACCACACCCAATATTATTGTACTCCTTCAGGGGTTCTGGAACAGACCCATGGTGTAACACTTCAAACCCTGTAAAAAATACCAAATGAGTAAAAATTAGAAGTTAATTAGAATACTACCAAACTACTGGAAGATTAAATTCGAAATGTGTAAACAATTAAACCACTAGTTATAAAACAACTCATAAAACACTCAAAAATAGCCAAAATTGACCCCTGAAAATTGAGAAGTACCAAAAGATTGACCTCTCTTTAAAATACTTCGAAGAATTTTAGAATGATTATGTTGTTCAATTGAATGAAGTAAAATTTTGAATATTTAGAGTTCTCAATTGAATCCACCGACCCTTTTTAAAAGCTCTGGTTGTTTCCTCAGAATGACTGAAAGAAAAGATAAACACTCTTATTAAACACTCCTAGCTAACAGGTCTTCTGTGCTTGAGCTTGCGGTGGGAGGCTTTGTTCGTCCACAAGGGTCCTTTTGGTGCTCAGCAGGTTTCGGCCCGCGGAGATGTCTTCATGTAAAGTCCTCAGAAACTTTATCAGTCTGAGCAGACGTTTTAAATGATGTGTGTGTAGTGGTCAAATCTATATCAGTGTGTCGCGTCTTCGTTTCTTCATGGTCAGGGCTGGGAATCTTCTTTCCTTCCCCGTTCCACCTGTCTGACCGACTTAGGCAGAGCGGAGACTTCTTCTCCATATTTTGCTGCTGCCTTTTTCAATAAGGGGCAAAGAATGAACTTCCACGAAGTTCAGATCACCCCCTCCAGATGCCGTGGGGACCTTTACTCCTGCAGTTCCAGCAGGTCTGCTTCGACTTCTTTCAGCGAGCGGTGGGGTTCTTCAGCAGGTGCACATTGGCTGAGATGAAACCACGTGGAGCCTTTTCCTTTCAGACGTACTGCGTGTGAGGTACGGTCTTTGATCTCGTACGGCCCCGTCCACCTTGGTTCCGTCCACTTACGTTTCACACTCTCAGCAGGACCCAGTTTGAAGTGAGACTTGCCGGCTCCTCCTCCTGAGGAGTACTGGAATCTGGAATCTGTTGAACAAAACTGGACAACAAAGCTCTGAGTGTTTTGTAATACATCTTGTGTGACACGTTCATTACCTGTTCCGAGGGCCACTCGAGATTTTGCTGAGGCCCAGGGAAAAAACTTCCTGTTGTTAATTCATAAGGGGTGAAACCTGTACCCCTATTAATCCATGCTCTCATGCCCATGAGCGCTATGGGCAATGAATCAAGCCAATTGGAATGAGTCTGTGCACAGATCTTTGATATTATTTGTTTGAGGTTTCTGTTTAATCTTTCAACCTTCCCCTGAGATTGAGGGTGGTAAAATGTCCCAAAAGCATGCTTCAATCCTAATGTCTAAAAAAGTTAAATCTGGTCCTCTGGACATTAAAAAAAAACTAAACAAAACAAATCAACAAAAAATGTAGAAACGTTTCGTCTCTCATCCGAGAGACTTCCTCAGTCTGAGGAGCTGTATTCAGCTCAGTCTCTTAAATAGCACCGTCTCAGAGTGGATCAACCAGTTTTGCTGCTGACAACCAAAACCAGCTGATCACATGCTCAAGAAGGACCATCAGCCTAACAATGGATCATTAGCACACTGATGGCTGTTTACTGTTCACAGAGGGCTGAGTGATACTAGCAATCACAGCATTGTAAGAGGGGGACAGTTGAACCCGGAGGCCTCCACCCCTGTTTAATGATGGACGATTTCTTTTCACAAAGATGGCCTCCTTTACTCATCTCTCAAACCATCGTTCCTCTCTGTCCAGGATGTGAACATCTTCATCCCTGAAAGAGTGACCACTGGCCTGGAGATGAGTGTAGACCGCAGAGTCCTGGCCTGATGATGTTGATCTTCTGTGCTGGGCCATCCTTTTGGCCAGTGGCTGTTTAGTTTCCCCGATGTAAGACTGATCACAGCCCTCCTGACACTGAACAGCATACACAACATTGCTCTTTTTGTGCCGGGGGACTGGATCTTTGGGATGAACCAGTCTTTGCCGTAATGTATTTTGGGGTTTAAAAGCCACCTTGTTCGTGGATTTTAGGTAAACCATACAGACTAGGTGTGG
>NW_023618582.1:9620-10167 GCF_014905685.2 Nematolebias whitei
TGATTGATTATGCGTTATTTTCATATTTTGCCAAATTAATGTAAATGTTTGATGTTAAACTTTGATTCTGTAAATAAATGACCGCATTCATTTTGATGGGTCAAAGATAAATGACGTCTCACGTTTGCATTTCATTAAATTCAATGCACGTTTTATTCAGTCCAGAAAAATGAGGAATCCGTGTTAATTGATGAATATATCTGAGCATCTGTTCATCTACATTTTGGTGGCCCGTACGGGGATCGAACCCGCGACCTTGGCGTTATCAATGGATTGATCGTTTTTTGCACGGAGTCTGCTACTCCGGTCTCAAAACATCTTTCTAGCTATTTAAAGAACTCGTCCGAACTTTTTCAGAACCGAGCCGGTACCAGAACCACGTCTGGACCGCCTTTAAACAGAATAAAGCGTTTCCACACAAACCCAGCTTTTAGTTACCATAACAGGCGTACAATTTCAGCTTTAAAAACATATGACTCACAATTTCAGCTTCAAAACATTCCAGTGTAAACATGCAGAATCCAAGCACGCAGCTCCAGCACGCTGC
>NW_023618582.1:10267-11131 GCF_014905685.2 Nematolebias whitei
ATTCTGTTTAAAGCCGGTACCAGAACCACGTCTGGACCGCCTTTAAACAGAATAAAGCGTTTCCACACAAACCCAGCTTTTAGTTACCATAACAGGCGTACAATTTCAGCTTTAAAAACATATGACTCACAATTTCAGCTTCAAAACATTCCAGTGTAAACATGCAGAATCCAAGCACGCAGCTCCAGCACGCTGCATTCAACACAGCTGACAACTATTATTTTTCTTCATGCCAACACGTAAAATCAATCTTTACACGAATACACAGTCCATTTTATGAACACGTGACGTGCCACAAAAATGTAGATGAACAGATGCTCAGATATATTCATCAATTAACACGGATTCCTCATTTTTGTCCCAGCGTGCACCTCCTCCTAAAACAGGCGAGAAAAGGCAGTATTTCCAAACGAACGAACCACGTGATGAAGGTGCACGCTGGGACAAAAAGGCTCCTCTTTCAGAGGACGAACGTGATTATCATATATGGGACATGCGTAGGACGCAAGGATATGGGATCCAAGAGGACCCATATTATCAAGGGAAATCCAAAGAGGAACCCCAAAAAGACGTACCTAACCCTCTCCCACCTCGGACGAAACGTCCGAGGCGAAAAAATCACAAAGGTTCCAGAAAAAAGGCCCTAAACCTCTGAGCTCGGAAGAGACAGAGGAAATACAAAGGTTTTTAGACACTTTGATACACGCTGAAATGGGAACCCGACCAGGAGCACTGTGTAGTGATGCGATCGCTACTAACTCTGACGGCGCGAATGACAACATTACAGATGTCGGTGAAACACACCAAGACATTGCTTTTATTGCCTCCAACAACCCCTCATCGGACGAAGGGGGGATAAACTCA
>NW_023618582.1:11231-28138 GCF_014905685.2 Nematolebias whitei
ACTCATGTTCATGTTTGTGCTGATGTTCAATGTTTTATGTTATGAGTGCTTAGTGTATATTTAGTTGATGTTTTTCTTAGTTCATATCTTAGATGTTATTACTGTTTTTCTTAGACATTTTATTGTTGGATGTAACTGGGACCCCGTGTACATAATTTCGCTCCACCACATGTACCACATGAGGTGCGAATGACAATAAAGAAACTCTGACTCTGACTCTGACTCTGACATGACCACTCTTAAACACCGAACCCAAAAAGGTTATGGAGGGGACACTGAACTCACATTTCTCTGCTTTAACAAAGAGTTGGTTCTCCAGCAGCCGCTGGAGAACTGCCCGGACATGTTGAGTATGTTGCAGAGGGTCCCTGGAGTAGATCAGGATGTCGTCAAGGTACACAAAAACAAACTGAGACAAAATATCCCTCAGAACATCAGTAACTAATGCCTGAAACACCGCAAGGGCGTTAGTCAACCCAAAAGGCATCACCAGATATTCAAAATGCCCAAAGGGGGTTCTGAAGGCCGTCTTCCATTCGTCCCCCTCTTTCACACGAACTAGGTGATAGGCATTTCTGAGGTCAAGTTTGGTGAAAATGGACGCCTCCCTGAGTTGTTCGTAAATGGATTCGATCAGAGGTAGAGGGTATTTATTTTTAACAGTGATCTGGTTCAGTTCTCTGTAATCAATACAAGGCCGTAACGTCCCATCCTTCTTGTCGACGAAAAAAAATCCCGCTCTTACAGGGGACGTAGAAGCACGAATAATGCCCGAGGATAGGGATGCTGTAATATACTCCCTCATGGTTTGCTTTTCAGGGCCAGACAGATTATACACACGGCAGGAAGGCAAGGGAGCACCAGGCAGTAGGTCTATGGAGCAGTCATAAGGCCTATAGGGGGGTAAAGAGAGAGCCCGGGCTTTGCTAAACACAGGGGCCAGGTCATGATAACAGGACGGAATAGATGACAAATCGATCTCCTCCACCGCATGACAAGGTGGAGAAGAGGTGGTGACGGCAGAACCAAGGCAGTTGGAGGAACAATAACGGCTCTAGGAGACTATCTGGTTACGAGACCAGTCAATTTGAGGGTTATGTTGTCTGAGCCAGGGAAATCCCAGTATGATTTGAGGGGTCTCGGAATGAAAAACAAAAAAATCACTTTGTTCATGATGGTTACCAGATACGATGATATGCAAAGAGGAGATTTTATGGGAAATGGTGGAAATGGACTTACCGGTGAGCGCTGTCATAGAGAGGGGTTGGCGTAATTTGTTCATAGGAATGGAAAGGTGACCCACCAAGCCATCACTGGCGAGATTCTGTTCTGCCCCAGAATCGATCAGGGCTTGTATAGGGAAATTAACGTTATTATAAAAAACTGACGTTTTAAAGGTAAGACGATTCTCAGGAGAAATGTCCGCAGCGCCCACCAGTATCTCCTGTTTTACTGGTGGGATCGACCTTTTAAACGAAGAGAACATGAAGCAATGAAGTGCCCCTTCTTTCCACAATATAAACATTCTTTGGCAGAAAAACGCCTTTGTCTCTCCTCAGGGGTGAGGCGGGTACGCCCAATTAACATGGGTTCTGTAGGATCAGGTTCATTCATAGGATTACATACCGGGCTGCGGCTTACCAGATCCGGAAGTGGAGTCACGGAAGTGGTAGGACTCTGGGATTTGTAGTCCAAAAGGCCCCGATATTCCCTGTGCCGATCATCAATGCGAATGGACAAATCAATTAAATAGTTTAGATTGTCAGGTTCATTTACAAGGGCCAACTGATTCTTAATGTGATCATTGAGGGCATTAACGAATACTCCCCGTAGAGCGAGGTCCTCCCATCCGGCCTGTCTGGCCGCGACCCGGAAGTGAAGGGCGAAGTCCGCTGCAGATTGGTTCCCCTGACATAGCGCCATTAGCCTCTTGGAAGCCGTCTCCTGGTACAGAGGCCTCTCAAAGACTCTCTGAAAATCATTGAAAAAAGTGGAAAAGGGACAGTCACTTACAGGAATGGAACCAAAGTAAGCATCTGCCCACCTTAAAGCCTCTCCTTGTAAGGCGGAAACAATGTAGGAGATGTGGGACGAGTCGGAGGAAAAGGTCAGTGGGGCTCTGCTAAAGGCTAGGTTACATTGAAGCATAAACCCACCAAACTGTTCAGAATTACCAGAAAATAGTTGACTGGGCTTCATCTCGGGCTCACGGACAGGGTATTGGGTTGGTGGTACTGGGGATTGTACAGCGGAGGCAGTGTTGGTGGTTCCGGTGTGGGAAGGAGGGGATATCTGTTTTCCCAGCTCGTGGACCATTCCACCCAGCTTAGTCACGTTCTCTGAAGTAGTTTGTTGTTGGCTCAACATCTGTTGAAACAAATTTTGGATTGTAGTTAGTCGTTGTTCTTGGGAAAGAATAGCTTCTCTTAATTGATCCATCTCAGTCTGGTCGTGAGTACTCATGCTATGGCTGAATTATTCTGTCATGAATAATCACAGAAATGGTACTCAAATTCAGACCAGGGCTGAGAAGGATTACAGACACGGAATAAAGTTCGGTGAGTTTATTTACAGTGCTGGGGTAAAGGAAGTCTGAGTTCCTAGAAGGGGGGAAAAGGGGAAGACAGATTAATGATGGGTAGGGGAATATTGTAGCTGTTTTGGATAAATTAATCTTTCTCTTAAAGGTGGATCTTCGAAGGCAGACTCAGGGAGGAAGGCAAAGTGTCTGTCGGGTGAGTGAATCCTTTTATTTTCCAGGTAACTTGATTAGTATCTTGCAGGTGGCAGCTGATGGAAGAGTGTCCGGCTGGGAGATAGAGTTCCACAGGGAATGAGTCCTGGTTTTGCCTTGAAATCACAGGGAAACACCGGTTGATCAAACACAGGTTCACAAGAGAAAATACTAAAAATGGTTGTCTCACAGTACCCAAGGTGACTGAATGATTCAGCAAAGACTGGAACCTCCTCCAAGGCTTAAGTAGCAGCTGGACTCATTAACCAGATTGAAGGCAGGTGGTTGCTCAGGAACTCCGTCACCAGCACTCAGCAATTGCAGGGTGAGTACACTCAAACGGCACAGGCCTAACAGAATAGTGTGGTCAATAGTATCGAATGCTTTTTTTAAATCAACAAAAATACTAACCCAATACTGTTTTTGATCGACAGCAGTAGTTATTTGTTCTATTAATTCCATGAGAGCCATTGATGTAGAGTTTTTTGCTCTAAACCCATACTGACTGCTACTTAGAATGTTTTGTTTAGTAATACATTTATCTAATCTGGTCACAAATAGTTTTTCTAGAATTTTTGAGAACTGTGGTAATAAGGATATTGGTCTATAATTACTGAACACACATTTATCACCATTTTTAAAGAGAGGAACTACCTTAGCTACTTTCATCTTGTCTGGAAATATTCCTTTTGAAAATGATAAATTACAAATATATGTAAACGGCTCGATAACATAACTCATTATGTCCTTTACAAACATCATATCCATGTCCACCCAGTCTTTTGATCTCTTATCTGTAAGATTTTTTATTACATTCATTATTTCTTCTTTGTCAGTTCCATTAAGAAAAATACTGTTGTCACAACTTATAACTGAATGGTTCACATTATTGTCTACTTTTGGTATTTTAGCTGCAAGGCTTGATCCAACGTTCACAAAATGATGATTAAATCCATTTACAATTTCATTTTCATCATGGATTTCATCATCATCCTTCAAGAAAATATTGTGAAATACCTGTTTTTGCTTTATGACTTTTCAGAACACTATTTATTACTCGTCATGTAGCTTTCATATCACCATTACTTTTATTTAATAAATCACTATAATATTCCTTCTTGTGTTTCCTTATAATCGCTACTAATTTATTTTTATACTTATTATATTTCTCTTGGGCCTCTTGTGTTCTCAATTTCAAGAAATATGTATACAAATAATTCTTTTTTTTATAAGCATTTCTCAACCCACTCGTCATCCATGGTTGGTCAACAACATTTCTCTTTGTATAATTATTTTGCACACAATTCTTTTCATACAGAGCTCCTAAAATATTCATAAACTCATCATATGATCTATTCACATCATCAACATACATGTCTTTCCAGTTTTGTTTATGTAAATCATCTTTTAATTTGTCCATTGCTTTTTTTGATGTGTTTATTGTTTTTTTCTTAATTGTAATTTCTTTTGTAATGCTTTGATCATTTTTATAAATCATGAAAACTGGTAAGTGATCACTCAAATCACTCATTAAAATACTTCCCATCACATCCCCATTTGTTACATTTGTGAAAATATTATCGATTATTGTAGCACTATGAGTTGTAATTCTTGTTGGTTTTGATATTAACGGATAAAGATTTAAACTATACAATGAATTTGTAAATGTACTGATGTTATTTGAATCTGTTTTATTTCCCAGGTCAATACACAAGTAGTCTTGTAGATGAACAGATGCTCAGATATATTCATCAATTAACACGGATTCCTCATTTTTCTGGACTGAATAAAACGTGCATTGAATTTAATGAAATGCAAACGTGAGACGTCATTTATCTTTGACCCATCAAAATGAATGCGGTCATTTATTTACAGAATCAAAGTTTAACATCAAACATTTACATTAATTTGGCAAAATATGAAAATAACGCATAATCAATCAGGAAAACCATACGGCCATGATTTTCCGTTGCTTCACCACAGACATTTATGAAAACTGTACAATTATGTTCAATTGTCCACACGGCGGTGGATGAGCACTTTACACAGACATTTCTAAATATCTAGAAGGATTTCTACTTTAGAGAAGAATTTAAAGATGGGAAGGAAGTTAAAGGGAGTAAAAGATGGTGTTTGAGGGAGTGTGTTGAACAGAACGGCACTCTCCGGGCTTTCTTCAGCTTCTTCCTTACAGTACACTTAGGTGGTGAAATCGACTCTTTTACCTGGAGATGTCTCAGGCGAGATTCCGTTTAACGCACCCTTTCAGCGTATCCGTAGGATGCTGTGAATCGTCCGGAGTAATGGCGAGGCTCTGTCCGACACAAGCTCACCTCAGTGGAAAATGTTATAATCCCATGAAACTCGGAAGAGCTCTGTGGTCATGTCAGGGTCTTCCCGGCTCCCACAGCAACTGCCAGCACTAGGACATATCAGAACTGTCCACACCGCCGAACTTCTCCAAAACCACAGAACTCCACAGAACTGGGCTTCTCCGCGCAGAACTGAACTGAGAGAACTAGGAAGTACCGGATTTTTAAAGAGCTCTTTCCCGGTTCATTTGGGAGTCTTCCCATTGGTCAGAACCGACCAGACAGGGGTGTGTTTTGTGACGTAAGAGGTTAGAAGACAGCAAGAATTGTTATGGAACAGATCAGAAATGTTCTCAGAGACATAGAGAGTTTTGTTTTGGCGAGTTTTAGAAACAGGTGCCACAACCCCCCTGTTGACGTCTGAGAGGATGTAAAAACAAGGCAGTTGTTCCAACACATGTCTGCTTCGATTCCTGACCCTGAAAAACGCACACTTGCTCATTCAAAGACAGAAATCAGAAAATGCATAATTACTCTGTAACAGCTTTAACATGAATTCTAACTTTGCATGAGAATTAAAAATCATTACACTGTTTCAGTTAATAAAATCGATTAGTTCACTGCAACATCTAAAATGGTTTGAACTAAGACACTTTGATTATCAACATTTGTAAAATAGTAATGATAATAGAAAAGAGAGTGTTCTTCCACTTGAATTTTCAAGAAAGAAAGTCTCAGGATAGGTGAACCTGTATTTCTGGATTCAAATCAATGAAATGACAGTTCCTGTCCCACAAGGTTCTTAAGGTCAAGGGTTTTGACCTTAGGCTTAGTCTTGACATCGGGTTAAGTTCACTACAGTCTCCACACAAAAAAATGCTTTTATTAAAACTCTTGTCCAATAGTTGTACGATTTTATCAGTGAATATTTCTATATTTGATCCTGGAGATCGATATACACAACTTATCAATATGTTTTTATCATTCTTGTTTATTATTTCTATTGTTATTATTTCCATGATATTATCAACATTGACATTTCATTAATTCATATACATTTTATTTCATTTTTAACAAATAGAGCCACTCCACCACCTCTTTTGTTGCTTCTGTTCACATGATATAATTCATACCCTTCCATGTGAACATTACTTGTGTTTTCATCGTTGAGCCATGTCTCTGACAGTGCTATTATTGTAAAGGTTCTGTTTAGCTGTTTTAAATAATCTGTTATTTTGGATATATTTGCATTTAAACTTCTACTATTAAAGTGAATAATAGAGAGACCTCCATTTGTTATATTGATGTCATTAAACTGTTCTTCATTGTAATATTCACAGTCTTTTTTTACAGGGAAAAAAATTGTATCAATCACATCTTCAACATTGTATATTTTAAACTCTAAATCTTCGTATGTTGTCATGTTTTAATGTATTTGTTTGTTTTATATTTTGTTAATTTCTTGTTTGTGAAGTGATGTCAATGATTTATCATCTGTCCTCTCCTGAGCTCATTTTAGTCTTTCCAGATCCTTCAGGTCTTTTATTATTTTAGCCTGAGATCCTTCCTGTATTTTGATCCAAATGTTTCCATTTCTTGTCCAAGTTGATGCTATTTTTTTTTCTGTTTTTTTTTTCAACCACCTTGCTTCATGTGAAATATTTCCATTTATTTTAGTTAGATATTCATTTATGTAAACATTTGTTCCCTTCAGTGTTTTTGCTTGATTGCTTTTTTGTCTTTGCTCTACGGTTGTTCTGACCTATTAAGGCTGCAGTTCGGTGTGACTCAACGCTGGAGCATATCACCTCTCATGGTATAGTACTGTTGAGCTAGAAATGTCTAGGTGAAAAGAATTTGTTCACCTGTGTTCTTTTTTCCAGTTTCCTGGTTCCTCGTTTTTTTGGATTCTCCTCGTGGCCTGACCTGGATCCCTCGACCTGTCGGGTATCCCTCGTGCCTCTTTGCCTCCAGTTGCCAGCCTTCCTCGTTTCCCTTGGACCCTTGTTAGATTTCCCTCTGCTGCTCTCTCCCTGGACTGAAGGACCAGCTCTCCTCCTTCGGGTTTGGACTGTAAGGACAAAACGCTCTTCAAACAAACCACTCTGGTCTTCCCCGTTGGACAAACATTAACCTGTCGTCCCTCTTTCCAGGAGCCGCTGAGAAGCAGCGTGTGGACGTTAATTTTCACTGTACATAATAAACACTGTTCTTTTTGTACTTCCCCTGTGTCTGCCTCGTTCTGGGTCTCATATCATCTGGGTTCCCCCGCGTACTCCTAACAGAAATGCTCCAGCCACAAAAGACCCAGAATGAGACCAAGAGCGAGCAGACAACCCCCGGTTCCACAGAGGAACAGATCGACGGGTTGGACAAGGTTCTTCATCAGGTGCTGACTCACCAGACTACGGTCCAGTCCAACCTTCAGGAGCTCGGAGGTATGATTTATTCCATTAAACGTCAGCTGCAAGCTTCTGCCTCCTCAGCTCCAGTCGTTCCGCCAGCCCCCGTGGCTCCTGGTCCCACTCCCCCTGTTCAACAAATATTCGTTAAACCGTCTGAGTTCTTCACCGGAGACCCTGACCAATGTGGCAGCTTCTTACTGCAGTGCCGACTTGCCTTCGAGGGGGCTCCCTCCCAGTTCTCTTCGGACACGGCCAAAATCACCTTCTTCGTAAGCCAACTCAAAGGTAACGCTCTCCGGTGGGCGCACTCGTTCCTCTTGAGCCATGATAACCCCCATGCTTCCTATGAACTTTTCCTTCGTGAGTTTCGTAGGATTTTTGACCATCCCCTGCAGACTTCAAATGCCGCCAAGCGTTTGTTGAATTTATGACAGGGCCGTTGTAATGCCTCGGAGTTCGCCCTGGAGTTTCAGATCCTTGCTGCCCAAACAGGATGGGATGAGCCAGCCCTCCAAGGTATTTTCCTAAACGCTCTGTCTGATTTTCTCAAAGACCAGATGGCCACGTGAGATGAACCCGAGACTTTCGACAAGCTAATAGACCTTGCCATCTCAATCAATGACCGTTTCCGGGAGAGAAGGAGAGAGGCAAACTACAATTTCCATCGACCCTCGACTTTCGGGTTTCCGGCTTCTCCAGGTGAGCCCAAGTTTGCACCTTCGCACTACGTTTCCCATAATCCTCCCACTTCCAGGTTCACGACCCCTCGCCATGAGTCCGCTTCGCCCAAACAACCCCCTTTGAACTTCAACTCCCAGTCTTCCTTGCTTCCTGGTTACAACCAATCATCTTCTTCCTCCCCACGGGATTGCTCCCCCGAGCCTATGCAGGTGGGTCGCGTATGGCTGACTCCTGCAGAGAGACAGCGGCGTGTATCTGCCCGTCTCTGCATTTATTGTGGTAATCCCGGTCATTTTCTGCCCCACTGTCCGTTTCGGGGAAACGAGAACTTCCACCAGTAAAGCGGGAGTTACTGGTGGGAACGTCTGCGTTAACCTCCCCATTCAAACTATTACTTCCCATGGTCATTCAAACACATAACCGTCGCTTTTCGTTTTCTGCTCTCATCGATTCAGGTGCTGAACAAAACCTGATCAGCGCCGATTTAGTTAAAGAATATTTGTTACCCACTCGCGAGATTCCTTCCATTTCTGTCTCCAGCTTAACCGGAGACTGACCCGTATTAACTTAAAGACCACCGAGTTACATGTCATTATCTCGGGAAATTATCATGAGATGACTGATTTCTTTATATTTAATTCTCGTACCCCCCAAGTAATTTTAGGTTTCCCCTGGCTTCGAAACCATAACCCAGTTATTAACTGGGAGCGCGGCTGCGTTGACAAATGGAGCGACAAGTGTCTCAGCAACTGTCTTTGCTCCGCCATTAAAGAGTTCCCTCGGAACGCGCCTCCTCTAGAGAAGATCGACCTCACCTCGGTTCCTGCTGAATACCACGACCTGGCGGCCGTCTTTAGCAAGCAACGCGCCTTGTCTCTTCCTCCTCACTGTCCCTATGACTGCTCGATTGACTTATTACCTGGCGCCCCCTTGCCGTCAAGTAGACTTTACAACCTTTCTGGTCCCGAAAGGGAGTCTATGTCCGATTATATTAACAAATCTCTTGCCTCTGGCATTATTAGTCCCTCGACCTCCCCTGTGGGAGCCGGTTTTTTCTTCGTTTCTAAAAAAGATAAATCACTCCGGCCATGTATTGACTATTGCGGCTTAAACAATATAACCATTAAAAATAAATATCCTCTTCCCCTTATTGACTCACTACAGGAGCAGTTACAGTCGGCTTCTTGTTTTTCCAAACTCGACCTACGAAACGCTTACCACCTCGTCCGTATTAAAGAGGGCGACGAGTGGAAAACAGCTTTTCGCACTCCTTTGGGCCATTTCGCGTACTTAGTTATGCCTTTTGGGTTGACCAATGCCCCCGCAGTTTTTCAGGTGCTCGTCAATGACGTCCTGCGCGATTTCATTGGTAATTTTGTTTTCGTTTATCTCAATGACATCCTTATTTATTCCCGCGACCCCTCTCAACACACGGCTCACGTTCGCACGGTTCTTCAGTGGCTGCTGGAGAATCAGTTATTCGTTAAAGCAGAGAAGTGTGAGTTTAACACCTCCACTGTCTCATTCTTAGGTTTCATTTTTGAGGGAGGTCGTTGTCGAACCGACCCCGAGAAGACCAGGGCGGTAGTCGACTGGCCGACCCCCGAGTCCAGGAAGCAGTTACAACGCTTCCTGGGCTTAGCAAATTTCTACCGGCGATTTATAAAGAATTACAGTCGTGTCGCCGCCCCCCTGTCTCAGCTCACTTCAACCGCCCGAGCCTTTCACTGGACCCCAGAGGCCGAGGTCGCCTTTACGAGACTCAAGTCTCTCTTTTCCTCCGCGCCCATCCTTTGCCACCCAGACCCTACGCACCAGTTCATCTTGGAGGTGGACGCCTCCAACACTGGGGTAGGGGCGGTCCTTTCCCAGCGATCTCCTCTGGACAATAAGGTCCATCCCTGCGCCTTCTTCTCTCGACGTCTCTCCCAAGCGGAACGCAATTACGACGTGGGCAACCACGAGCTGTTGGCAGTCAAGCTCGCATTAGAGGAATGGCGGCACTGGTTGGAAGGCACTGAGACCCCTTTTTTGATTTGGACAGACCATAAAAATTTAATTTACCTCAGGAACGCCAAGCGTCTGACCCCCCCGTCAGGCCCGTTGGTCGCTTTTCTTTAACCGATTCAATTTTGTCCTGACTTTTCACCCAGGCTCCAAGAACATTAAACCCGATGCCCTGTCCAGGTAGTTTGCTCCTCCTGACTCGCCCGAGGTATCTAACCTTATTATTCATCCCACGTGTATTGTTGGCTCCCTCTCTTGGCCCATCACCGCCATCGTTCAACAGGCCCTCCTTTCTGAACCTGATCCAGGTGGTGGTCCCCCCGGTACCCTCTTTGTTCCCTCCAGCGTGCGGTCCCAGGTGCTCCAGTGGCTCCATTCCAACAAACTTTCTTGCCACCCTAGAGTCAACCGCATGCTCTCCCTCACAAAGACCCATTTCTGGTGGCCCTCCATGACCAGAGACATCAAGGACTTTGTTTCAGCTTGCCCTGTCTGTGCCAGGAACAAGTCTGGAATTCAACCTCCGGCTGGTCCCCTGCTTCCCCTCCCGACCCCTAGTCGCCCTTGGTCCCACATCGCCCTCGACTTTGTGACCGGTCTTCCCCCATCTGATGGCAACACCACCATCCTCACGGTTGTTGACCGTTTTTCTAAGGCCACTCATTTTGTCCCGCTCCCTAAGCTCCCCTCTGCCCTTGAAACTGCTCACCTCCTTACCCTCCACGTGTTTAGGCTCCATGGGATTCCCTCAGACATCGTCTCTGACCGAGGCCCACAGTTCATCTCACAGGTCTGGCACTCCTTTTGCAAGTCGCTCGGGGCATCCGTTAGCCTCACCTCTGGTTACCATCCTCAGGCTAACGGACAAGCTGAGCGCTGCAATCAGGAGCTGGAGTCCAGCCTGCGTTGCCTGGTCGAGTCCAACCCATCATCTTGGAGCCAGCACTTGGTTTGGGTAGAGAACGTCCACAACTCCCTCCGCTCCTCTGCCACTGGCATGTCCCCTTTTGAAGCTTCCCTTGGCTACCATCCTCCCCTGTTTCCTGATTCTGAGTTCGACTGTTCGGTCCCGTCTGTTCAGCATCACTTCCGGAGGTGTCGTCGTATCTGGCGCCAGGCCAAGGCGGCCCTCCTTAGGACCGCAGCCCAGGCTAAATGGTTTGCTGACCGCCACCGTTCAGAGACGCCCACCTACCAGGTCGGCCAGCAGGTTTGGTTGTCCACTAGGGACATCAAGCTGCGGGACACCCCCAGTAAACTGGCCCCCCGCTTCATTGGTCCCTTCCCCATTACCCGTATCATCAATCCCTCTGTGGTCCACTTCCAACTCCCCAGGGCCATGAGGATTCACCCCACCTTCCATGTCTCACAGGTAAAACCTGTTTCCCTCAGTCCCTTGTGTCCCCCGTCTGACCTCCCTCCGCCGCCCCGCCTGATCGACAACCACCCTGCGTTCACCGTCCGATCCATCTTGGACGTGCGACGCAGGGGTAGGGGTTTCCAATACCTGGTCGATTGGGAGGGGTACGGTCCTGAGGAGAGGTCATGGATCCCCAGGTCCTTCATCCTCGACCCCAGTCTCATCTCCAGGTTCTTCAGAGACCACCCCGAGAAGCGCCTCAGGTCGCCTGGAGGCGATTCTTGAGGTGGGGTACTGTAAGGGTCCCACTGCCTGCAGCCTGCCTTGCTGATGGCCGCTGATTACCAACACCTGGTGGCCATCAGCCTGATGAGCCTCTCCATCTACTTAAGGCTGCAGTCCGGTGTGACTCAACGCTGGAGCATATCACCTCTCATGGTACAGTACTGTTGAGCTAGAAATGTCTAGGTGAAAAGAATTTGTTCACCTGTTTTCTTTTTTCCAGTTTCCTGGTTCCTCGTGTTTTTTTGGATTCTCCTCGTGGCCTGACCTGGATCCCTCGACCTGTCAGGTATCCCTCGTGCCTCTTTGCCTCCAGTTGCCAGCCTTCCTCGTTTCCCTTGGACCCTCGTTGGATTTCCCTCTGCTGCTCTCTCCCTGGACTGAAGGACCAGCTCTCCTCCTTCGGGTTTGGACTGTAAGGACAAAACGTTCTTCAAACAAACCACTCTGGTCTTCCCCGTTGGACAAACATTAGCCTGTCGTCCCTCTTTCCAGGAGCCGCTGAGAAGCAGCGTGTGGACGTTAATTTTCACTGTACATAATAAACACTGTTCTTTTTGTACTTCCCCTGTATCTGCCTCGTTCTGGGTCTCATATCATCTGGGTTCCCCGCGCACTCCTAACAATTATAACTAACAATTAAAGCTGCAAGCAGCATTGAAGGCCCTCGCAGCAATGCACCACTCTGGCCATACGGTGACCGCAGGAGCTCCACCGACCCCATCCAGTTGCCATTGTGAACGCTCTTGCTCCCGTCCCATGCCCGTTCACTGGGGTGCGCATTTGCCGAACCTTCTACATCACCCGTGACCACGCACGCTCCATCAACACCTCCCAGTCACCGTCACGAATGCTTTCATGCCATTCCCGCACGCGTCCACCAGGGTGCGCACATGCCTCAACTTTGCAATCGCCTTCCATCCATATCAGTATGAGAGGGGGAACACTTGAGTAATATGTTAAACCACAATATCAATGTGCTTAGACGTGTTCACCGATTATGCACAAAAAAATCTGGTTCCGATCATATGATAATAATTCACTGAGATATAACTTTTGGAATAATCTAGGGGGTTCACTTGAGTCCAATGTTAAAGAACAATACCATTGTGTCTAGACATGCACAATTACGATTATGCACAAAAAGCTGGTTCTGATTGGATGATGTATCACTGAGATGTAACTGTTAGAATAATTTAGGGGGAGCACTAGAGTCATATGTTAAACAACAATATCAATGTGTCTAGAAGTGCTCACTGATCACGCACAATAAATCTGATACAGATCGGATGATGTATCACTGAGGAATAATGGAATGATAAGGAACTGTAGGAATAATGTAGGAATGTAGAAAAAATGTAGGTGGCACTGTGGAGGTTATTGGCCACTTATCATGGATACCTGTTCAAGGGGTGGATGATGATTGATCATAGTATCCTGATACATGCTCAATAATCCAGGTAGAAAAATCTAAAAAAGTTAAATCTTGTCCTCTGGACATTCAAAAAAACAAAACAAAGCAAAGCAACAAAAAATGTAGAAACGTTTCGTCTCTCATCTGAGAGACTTCCTCAGTCTGAGGTGCTGTATTCAGCGCTCAGTCTCTTAAATAGCACCTTCTCAGAGTGGATCAACCAGTTTTGCTGCTGCCAACCAAAACCAGCTGATCACATGCTCAAGAAGGACCATCAGCCTAACAATGGATCATTAGCACACTGATGGCTGTTTACTATTCACAGAGGGCTGAGTGATACTAGCAATCACAGCATTGTAAGAGGGGGACAAATGAACACGTAGGCCTCCACCCCTGTTTAACGATGGATGGTTTCTTTTCACAAAGATGGCCTCCTTTACTCCTCTCTCAAACCATCGTTCCTCTCTATCCAGGATGTGCACATCTTCATCCCTGAAAGAGTGACCGCTGGCCTGGAGATGAGTGTAGACTGCAGAGTCCTGGCCTGATGATGTTGATCTTCTGTGCTGGGCCATCCTTTTGGCCAGTGGCTGTTTTGTTTCCCCAATGTAAGACTGATCACAGCCCTCCTGACACTGAACAGCATAGACAACATTACTCTGTTTGTGCCGGGGGACTGGATCTTTGGGATGAACCAGTCTTTGCCATAAGGTATTTTGGGGTTTAAAAGCCACTGGGACGTTATGTTTAGAAAATAAACGTCTCAGTTTCTCTGATACTCCCTCAACATATGGAATGACCACTGGTCTGGGTCTGGGTTCCTCCTTTTCACCTGTTGGCTGACTGGAGTCCTGTTTGAGTTTCTTCTCTGCTTTTAGGAATGCCCAGTTAGGAATTGGTCTAGAGCCTGTCTTGTGTGGCATTTCTCCTTCTGCCTAGCTCCTGAGCTAGTGGGGATGCTGTCTGCTCTGTGATACACAGCGGAGGACTGTGATCAGTCTTACATCGGGGAAACAAAACAGCCATTGGCCAAAAGGATGGCCCAGCACAGAAGATCAACATCATCAGGCCAGGACTCTGCGGTCTACACTCATCTCCAGGCCAGCGGTCCCTCTTTCAGGGATGAAGATGTTCACATCCTGGACAGAGAGGAACGATGGTTTGAGAGAGGAGTAAAGGAGGCCATCTTTGTGAAAAGAAATCGTCCATCGTTAAACTGGGGTGGAGGCCTACGTGTTCAATTGTCCCCCTCTTACAATGCTGTGATTGCTTGTATCACTCAGCCCTCTGTGAACAGTAAACAGCCATCAGGGTGCTAATGATCCATTGTTAGGCTGATGGTCCTTCTTGAGCATGTGATCAGCTGGTCTTGGTTGTCAGCAGCAAAACTGGTTGATCCACTCTGAGAAGGTGCTATTTAAGAGACTGAGCTGAATACAGCACCTCAGACTGAGGAAGTCTCTCGGATGACAGACAAAACGTTTCTACATTTTTTTGTTGTTTTGCTTTTTTTTTTTTTTTTTTTTTGAATGTCCAGAGGACCCGATTTAATTTTTTTTTAGATTTTTCTACCTGGATTATTGAGCATGCATCAGGACAACATAGTGCTTGTTTTACTGTATTTTCATATCGAAAACAGAGCATCCAAATAAACAGCTAAAACCAGATGTTTACATGCAGTGTGCACAGCACTGAGCTCCTTGGCTTAGTTTAGGTATTTGTAATCTGCTGCCTTCCTTATAGTCAGGACTCCAGATAACACCTATCAAGATGGCAGCTCAAAATCTCACCTTGTTAGCATAAATTGCACTGAGGCTGGCTATTCCAGCATATTTCTATTTCATTGACCTGAAGTTTTAATTCAGTTCAGTTCAGTTTATTTTTATAGCGCCAAATCACAACAAAGTTGTCTCAGGGCACTTTACAGGATCATTCACATCACATGCACATAAAAGCCAATTAGTAAAGTTCTCTATCTAAGGAATCCAGCAGACAAGTTGAATCTTGGCTTCGTTACAGTCTCCCATCCTGAGCAAGCACAGTGGCGACAGTGGAAAGGAAAAACTCCCTTTTAACAGGAAGAAACCTCCAGCAGAACTAGGCTCAGGACAAGCGGCCAGCTGCTTTGACCGGCTGGGTTGAGAACAAAGTTGTGATCTACTGCCTTGCTTGAAACAATTATGAGGATTATTATGATGATGTACAGTAGTCCCTTGTT
The DNA here is from genome assembly GCF_014905685.2 of Nematolebias whitei. Taxonomy (NCBI): domain Eukaryota; kingdom Metazoa; phylum Chordata; class Actinopteri; order Cyprinodontiformes; family Rivulidae; genus Nematolebias; species Nematolebias whitei. The sequence goes on from NW_023618582.1 coordinate 26,645, forward strand.
TATCGCGGGGGATCCGTACCCTAATGACCCACGATAAGTGAAAAATCGTGAAGTAGGAATAGTAGTACAAGTAGTAAGTAGTAGTTCATTTTTATTATGTATATATACATTTTTAAAGCCTTTTAAACCCTTCCCACACTCTTGCAATATTCTAAACAATGTTTCTAAACTCTAAATGCTCTAAAAGAGCACAGAATATCATGATTTCAGCTCCCTGCCTCCTCTGCTCTTTGCCACCTGCAAGCACTCTTTGCCACGTCCATTTCTCTGGTCTGCACCGTGAACAACTGATCATGCACGGAGAACAGCTGATCAGCTGCAGCAGGAAGTTTATCCTGCAGTGTTGGTTGCATAAAGGTGCAGGAGGAAGCTTTTTCTGCAGCTCTGGGCTGCACAAATGTGAGGCAGGTGTCACACTTCTGCTCCAACCTGCCATGTTTCTCTTTTCATTCATGCCCTGGTTTGTTAAAAAGTCTCTGTAATGCCTATCACCCATCCTGCTGCACTTCCTGCTCTGCTCACTTAACCACACCCACTCTGCTGAGTCACTGCAAACAGCCCTCATGCAGCTCACCTGTTGTCACCTGTATTTAAACCCTACTGCCACACTACTCAGTGCCAGATTATTGAAAGCCTCACAGTGAGTAAATGTTCAGCATTCATGCCATAGTCTCGTTTGTCTTCCTAGTTTTGACCTCACGCCTGCTCCACGGAGTCCTCGCCTTGCTCTCTGTCTATCTGTTTTGGATTATCTGCTCTGCTTATGGAAATGACCTCGGCTTCCTCTATAACGACCAAGTTTTGGATCTCATCTCAAGTTTAGATTCGGATCTCTGACCACCCATGTATCGACCTTGTCTGACCCTGCCATTTGGATTTCTCCCCTTGCTTCTCGCTGCTCAGCTCGGTCTCAAAACCAGCTCATCTTCACCACCGGTGAAGTCACCAGAACCAACTCCTTCAAGGAACCGCTCCCTCATTTGTCTGTGAAGGTTGGTGACTGTCATCAGAACAATCTGAGAATTACATTGAACTCCCCTTCATTAACTTTGCTCTCTCTTCAGATTGTGCCGGCCCAAGGACTAAGACCTCAACCAGAAGCAGTTTATTAATAAATCTTTTAAACCTTCCTGCTGTCTGTGATCTAGTTCAAATCCCTAAAACCAGTTCTTTTCAGCAGGTGCTAACTAATTTAAAATTTATTTTAAATAAAAATTCCATGCTGATCGTGCGGCTCATCCATCATTCAGCCAATTGTGTGTCATGTCCATGTTTTTTTTTAAATTTATTTTTAAAAAGCGCGATAGAGCAAGTCTGCGATAAATGAACTGCGATGTAACAACAAAGTCCATGCTCAATAATCCATGTATACACTGCGATGTAGCGAGGGACTACTGTATTTTCTATTTTATTTTGCTTTGTACATCATTCTGCCTCAGCAGCTTGGTAGCACAAAAAATAAAATGATATGTATATATATAAATTATATATATA
>NW_023618582.1:28238-37784 GCF_014905685.2 Nematolebias whitei
TATACATAATTTTTTTTCTTCATACAAATGTAATGAAGCTTCCAAAAAGTGCAGTTTGACCCAACCATAATAATAGACATCAGGACTAAAAAATGGACTTCATTTGTTTTTTTTTTTAGAAACTTATTTTTGAAGGTTCAACCTGTGTAATAATCCCACACACTATGGCAGAAATTCTGGCTTCAGAATTAGTAAACGGTAGATGCATGCACCAGTGTTTTAGTCCATTTGCTTTGGTACTGTTTGAGAAAGGTCCAATCAGAGGTCTGTTGGGGCTGCGGTTGGGTGGGGAGACAGAATGACTGTGCAGAGGTTGAGGGCACAGAGGAGGCAGAGCCTGCTCAGCTGAGAGCAATGTCTCACCAAGGTATCAGAATTTCTTCATTAACGAAGACAAACAGACATCAGAGGGTCAGGTTGGGGTGGGGGAGGTGAACAATCTGCAAACACACCTCACAGCTGCAGAGACTCGCTGTTCCAGACTGATGACTTGTTTTCTGGCAGTGACCGCACATAAATAACCAAAAACTCCTTGCACCATGTCTCACGTCACAACCCTGCTGTTTGTGCTGCTCCATCGTCTTCCTGCGGTCACTCAGTGGATTGTTCTTGTTAGCAGAGGATGGGTACGTGAGGAACACCAAGACAAAGATGGCGAGAGGGCTGACAGTGTTACTGCCCGCTGCTGAAGACGATCTGCGTTTGTGTGTTTGTATAGTAAGAAAAATATCATAAGCAATTAAATCAATTTTAACAAAATAAACATTTTCTGAGCAAATGAAAGCAAGAAAATAAAAGCAGAACACAGCAGAAAAACAGCAGAAATGTGTAGAAAAAAAACCTTAAATTAGAAAAAAAGAAATTGAAATGAGCAGAAAACTGCTGAAATTGGCACCAAAAAAAGTAGTTGAACACCCCCCCCCCCCCAAAAAAAAAGGCTGAAATTAGCAGAAAGAAGAAGCACAAAAGGCAGAAGTCGAAAGCATCATGAAGGTCGATGAAGATCCTGGCTAGCTTCTGGCATGTGCTCGTATGTGACTGGCAAATCTGAACTTAGTCTTAAATATTCGGACACAGGTCGCGCAGTATAGCTGGTCCGCGCTGTTATAGGTGTAGTTGTAGGAGGGTTTAGGGTGCATTCACACCTGATAGTCCGGTAGACTCGGTTCGGTTGGGGACCAATATTCATGACATTTTGTTACATTTGAGCTGTTGCGTTTGCATTCACACTGCACTGTGTAGTCGAGCCAGCCTGTTGAATCAAACTGTTCCCCCACTCGCCTGTGGGGGCGCTGCACCAAGAACTACTGAAAGAAACGACACAAAAACCTCTGAAGACACTTCTTCTTTTTCTGGAAATAAAAACATAAACGGAGTGGCATCAAGTTTTAGCAGTTTTAGGAGTTATATTTTGTCATTTTTCAAAAATGGACTCAGCATGAGCAGAAGATGAGGCAGAAGACCATGGAGAATATTGTTTTTCACACAAGGCAGCTGACGGCTCCATATAAGGTAAGAGAAATGTGTGTTTGTTTGTCCTACGTTGTACTCCACTTCTTGCTTGTGGAGCGGGGCCCGGTCTGTTTACATTCACACTGTACTCGAACCGTGCTGGAGTTCTCTTCTACCGGACCGAGACCTAGGTTTTAGCCCGGGCCAGAGTTCGCCTTTATGTTCCATGACAGAGTTCGATTGCGCATTCACACCTCCCCAAATGAACCGGACTTTCTAGGAAAACGAGCTAGAGTTCGATTAAAGCGGACTAAACAGGGCTGGTGTGAATGTGCCCTTAGGTCGGTTCTTGAGAATTTGTCATTTGCGGTCTAACTCGGAAAGACAAGAGTTTTCAAAGTTTAAGATGCCTTTCTTGACCTTTGAATGCCAAATTGATCTTCTTTGAGCAGCCTCTTCCCACTCTTCAGTGGCCAAACTACACGCCGTCAGATTAGATTTGAAGACATCCTTATAGTGAAGGTACTGCCCGCCAGAGTTACGCTTCCCACTCAAAAGCTCTGAGTAGAATACACTCTTTGGTAGCCTATAGTCTTCCATTCATTGGATGTGGACACACCACCGCAGTTGTCCTCTCATCAATTGAGCCTCCATGCCGTAAGTATTTGAGCAACAAAGAACATTGGCATTTGTGAAACGATCTTGTCATTTGATGCACAAGATGGAACATAGGCATTTTATGTGAAACACGTCCAGACTCCTGATGTCACCTTTTTACAGGCACCAGGTTTCAGAGACATATAAAAGGATTAGCAGTACTATGGCATGGTAAACTGTGAGCTTCTTCTGCAGTGTGATGTCATGAGATTTTCACACACGCTGATTTAACTTGCCAAAGGTGGCAGCAGCTCCTGCTATAAGCACAGGGGTTTCGGACACAAGACAGTTGTTATTTTTTATCTGGCAGCCCAGATAACTGAAGTAGGTGACTTCTTCCAGGTTTATCCCATCACTGGTCAGCGTGTTAGCGTCAGGATCACAGCCTCTTGGTGGCTGTTACTGGGTTTCTTTTTCAACTGGGTTTCTTTTACTGGGTTTCTTTTTCAGAAACAGATCCTGTGTAGTGAACACGGCCTCCGGTCAAACCTGCCTCTGAAGACCTTCATGGGACAGGAACTGTTATTTCATTGCTTTGAATCCAGAAATACAAATTAGCTCATCCAGAGACTTTCTAATTGTATCCTGAACTAATCATTTTAAATCAACTGTGAAACAGTATTAATGATTTTTAATCCTCATTCAAAGTAGAAATCAAGTTAAATGTCTATGTTACAAAGTAATTATGCATTTTTGATCTTCTGTCTGAAATGAGAAAGGTGTGATGTCGGTCAAAAGTCGGAGACAGTCGCAAACAAGTTATTGGAACGAACTGTCATGTTTTTAAACCTCTCAGACAGAAACAAGAAAACTGGCACCTGTAAGTCTGTCATTTCTCCAAAACATTTCTCTGTCTGTTCCTAAACATCTCCGCTGTTTTTCTGACTTGTAATGACCCTCTGACGTCACTAAAACCACACCCCTGTTGGTTCTTTCAACCAATCAGGACTTCCCAAAAGTGACCGGAAGCAGAACTCTTTAAAAGTCGACACTTCCTAGTTCTAAGGAGAACAGAAGTTCCAAAAGTTCAGAACAGAGAGTTCTGCTGAGAAGGGAGACGAGTGTGACTTTGCAAGGGTGAAGTCCACGGTCGTCATTTTCTGAAAGATGACACCTGTCTGGAGTGTTGGTTCAGGTCATCACGCCAAAGACCTATTCAACATCTCAGGAGTTCAGCACGTTTGCTGAAATTCCACTTAACTTAACCCTATCCTTTGGGGGAGTTTATTTTGGAAGCTGGGCCAGTCAGCCTCGTGGTCCCAAGTTGATGAGAAGCGGATATAAATCCCTGGAGATAAAAAGACTCAGCCTTGCTGGACTTCAGGAGAAGGCCTCTCTGAAACCCCACCAAGGTAAAGAGTCGACGCTCGGGTACCATCTAGCTGAAATCACCGGGAAACGTGCTATCTGGTTTCAAACAAGATAACTCCCCATATTTTCTTTATTATCTTAGTTAACCCTAAGTATCCACTTTTCCTTCTTAAAGTTTACTCCATCTCTATATTTCCCTGTCAGTAAAGATAAGCTAAAAGCCTGCAGACATTAATTTAAGATCTAAGGATATGTCTGTTGTTTCAAGCTGCAAGTGAGGAATCATGGCCGTATGATTTCTCATTGTAAAGCTCATTAATTAAGCTGTGTTATTGTAATCAATTATGCCAATCAATGTGTAAAATGTGTGATGTGTTTAAATCGTTTTGATAAATAAAAGACTGCACTGTTGTTGGTGGGTCAGAAATTTAAACACGTCTTTGTCCACATTTAATCTTTTAGGCACGATATTACTTAGTCCATAAAAATGAAAGAATCCGTTTAAATTAAGTATAATATTATGTACTTGAATTAGTCCAGATATTATAAAATGTAAGAGAGCACCCCTGAGCTAAATCCATCTCTTGTGTCTCTCATTACAACTGGTGGCCCGTACGTCTCATGAATGGACAGTGTTATTTGTGTAATACTCGAATTGGACATGTTGGCATATCTGATCTTATAAGCTAAAAAGTGCAGATTTCTGTTCGACTGTAAAAAGCAATGTTTTTCAGCTGTGGTGCTCAGAGAAAATACAGTGATATGTTTTAAGCTGTGGGAAGATGTCTTACCCTGTTTTGAAACTGTTATCAGCTGTGTGGCTCTGGTACTGATCCAGTTCAGTTCTAGATAACGGCTCGGACGAGTCGGTGTTCTAAGAAAAAACACTGTTTTTAGAGCTGGATAATATGCTGTGGTTTTCAGAATTAGCTGTGCAAAGTTTTCTTTGTGAACGCAATGTTTGATTTGAAGCTGTGCAAAGTTTACCTTGGAAATTTTGTGTGGTTCTGACTGGACCCGGCTGTGGGTCCGATCCGGCTCGGTTCTTTAGGACCCGGCTCAGAACGTGAGGTGTTTCTAAGGGAGAACGCTGTGTTGAACTGAGCTCCGTCTCAGTAAAAGTGCTTGCATGGTGATCGATACATTTCCGAATTATTTGTGCATTTTGGAGGTCTAATGGGAGTATAACTCACCGGACGGTGTTACGTGTTGCTAGCTGTTAGCGACCAAGATGGCTTCTTTAGGTGCTGTTCTGCTCATTGGTTGATTCAATCACGTGACCCGGAAATGAAGCTCGTTTTCATATAGAGTTTTCTCTATTGTTTTAAAGTTGGAAAACGCTTAAAATTGGTTCTGACCTCATGATCCATCTCTTAAAAGTCTAATCGCTGAAGCGACCGCTGAATCGAAAGTAAATCCGCCTATAAAATGTTGATTTTGGACCGTGTTGGCCGATGCTAATTCTAAGCTAACGGCTAAAGACCGGATGTCACCAAAGCCATAGGAAGTCAATCACGACTCCTAGTGGACGTCACTAACAGTGACTGGGTTAAAATAAAATAAGGTTATACTGCCACCTTCTGCCAGAAACTCGATATGACAGTTTCATTTTGTTTTTAGGATTTTTGGTGAAATTGAACGTCTTTATTATTCTTTAAAAAGCATTTTTGAGTTAATAAAACGGTGCTCAAGCGTGGTTTATGCTGCTGTCTTACATATAAAAAGTGATTAAAGTACTTATGCCCAGAGAGGCGTTTACTAGAAAATGTTTCATTTAATGATAAATCCTGAAGAAGGTGCTAAATGAATAATTCACAACTTTTTAGAGATACAGTCACAAAATAATCACAGAGCTGATCAGTTTACTCATTTGCTGAAAATAAAATACACATTTAATTGCTAAAACACTAAATAAAAGTAAATATAACAGAAAAAGGAAACTTTTCTGATTTATTTTTACGACCTAAAACACGACATCTTCCTGTTTTTTTTTTTAAATAAAAGATAATGGAAGGGGCAGAGGGAAACCTTGACCCTTCAGACTCCCACCAGTCAGAAGAGGACAGTCAACAAGTTGACATAATTCAGAGAGCTTTATATATTTTAACAATCCTAGTAATTGGTGCGACATTAGAAGGGATGGATGAAACTCAAAAAGATGAAGAGCTGAGAAGTTTAGCAGAAGGAGCCACGGTAAAAGAGAATAAAAAGCAGAGCCTTGAACGGTTAGCAAAACTTTCTGTGCTGCTCAAAGACAGATTGGACCAAGAGGTTGAACGAAATGACGTGCTGACTAAAAAATATGCAGAGAAAATTGAGATGTTTCAGGACCTTGAAGGACGCTTCCTTCAGTTTCAAAATGAACACAACGTCCACACTAAGGAACATCTGGAACAGATGACTCGATTGAAGTGAACCGCAAGTGCGGAAAGAGAGGCGACTCTGGAGATTTCCATGAAATACTCTCAGTTACAGCAAGACGCACGTGCAGAAATTGATTCACTGAACAAGCAAGTACAGTCACTTTCAGCATCACTTACTGAAGCCAGGGATGCCAAAGAACAGGTTTCCATAACATACTATTCATTAAATAAGGAGTACGAGGAAACAGTGTCACAATTGTACCAGTGCAGAGCTGAGATAGACGTGCTTAAAACACAACTTTGCCATGCAGAAAGGAAAAATAGTGAGAGGCGTGGACAGAATGTGGGACACACTGGGCTCCAGACCCAAATCTCCCTCTATCACAAGCACCTCCACCCTTACCTAAAGGAGCAGGGACAGACCTGTCCAGGTCTCCTCTACCAAGCTGGCAAGAGAGACCGTCGAGAGCTCCTCTTTCAATGGACGAACTTCAAAAAATCTCAAAATATGTTCAACGCTTTATTCCTGGGCCTATGGGGTCCACTGGTACGAAGGCGTATCTAAATGATCTTGATTTCAGACTGGGTTGTTATCCTAATGCTACTGTTGAGGATAGAATCAGTCTGATAAGGCTCGCTTCGGACAGAGAGGTGTTCACCTTTATCGAGCGTCAACCTGATGCCACGAGAAGGGATTACAACCTTCTGTGTGAAGCTTTGATCAGAGAATACAACCCCTGCACGGGACCTGGTGGGTTCCCAGCTGCAGACAAGGTCACGCAAGGGAAGCATGAACATCCAAAGGTTTATTACAAAAGAATCTTCCAGGCTTATTTTGGTTACAGGAATGAAACCGGCATGGAGGAGGAAGAGGGTTTTAAATTTGTTTTCAGCAAAAACCTCCACACTGACGTAAGAACGTCAGTACAAATGATGGCTAATTTCAAAGAAAAATCCATCAGTGAGATTACACAGTGTGCTGTGAATGTGTTTGAGGCCTGTTCTCATGTTAAGACGCCCATAGAGGTGTTTCCTGGTGTAAAGGTTAAACCCCATTTGCTAGAACTGGAAGGATGGCGCGTGTCGCCTCCCCCTCCTAAAAAAGGCGAGAAAAAGCAGTCTTTTCAAACTAACAAACCGCGTCATGAAGGTACACGCTGGGACAAGAAAGATCTAAAGGGATTGGATTTAATCCCAGAGGACGAACGTGATTATCATAAGTGGGGTGTGCGTAGGACGAAGAAATATGGGAACCAAGGTGACCCATATTATCAAGGGAAGTCCAAAAAGGAACCCCCAAATGACGTACCTAACCCTCCTCCACCTCGGACAAAACGACCCGAGGCGAAAAAAATCACAAAGGTTCCAGAAACAAGGCCCTACACCTCTGAGCTCGGAAGAGACAGAGAAAATACGCAGGTTGTTAAAAACTTTGAAACACACTGACACGGGAAACCAACCAGGAGCACTATGTAGTAATGTAATCGCTATTAAATCTGAGGGCGCGAATGTCAACGTCACAGATGTCGGTGGAACACACCAAGACATTGTTGTTGTGGCCTCCAACAACCCCTCATCGGAAGAAGGGGGGGTGAACTCACACACAAACGATGACGAGTCATCGCAAGCTGAAGACTCAGAAACAGCTACTGCTGTGCTGACGGTTCAGACAAACCAAGATTACACAGACAAGGCTGTGCGTGTGAAGAAATGTCAGAAAAAACCTAAGAGGTTTCTGTGTAACTTTATCAGAAGGGGGGTCGCCAAGAAGGCGTACCTGTCAGTAACACTCGAAGGAGTCCTCACACATGAAGCACTACTGGACGGTGGGGCGGACATAACAATTATGTCAGCTAAACTGTTCGAGGAGCTGAGGACAGCCGCTGGCAGTGTTAACAGGGTAATAGCTCTCACAGAATGTGCTGTAGAAATGCAGGGTCTCTCAGAGAAGACAACTCTGACAGCTATAGCAATGGTTCACATGCAGATTGGCAGAATGTCACTATACCACCCGGTACACGTGTCTAGTGTTGACTCATTCCCATTTTTGGTTGGCCAGGATTTTATAAATCGCTTCGATGCGATTATAGATTATGGTGATCAGACGATGTGGGCCAAGGTGAGCAAACCACTGCCAATAGAAATGCCTCCTGAGTGTAACACAGACTGCCTAACAGCAGGTACCGCGGAAGGCGCAAAGGACTCCTCAGCCGAGGACACGAGCCCGGTGAGTATTCCTCTGAAATCATGTGAAACCAAAGAGACCCACCCGGTGGTCCAAACTCTGACCCAACAAGAAAGCCTCCTCTGTGAGCTGGAGCAGTCAGAGTCCACCAAACACTACCTACCACTGGTAGTTAAAGGTGTAGAGATCCAAGGATCCTACACCAACAATGCTGTTCTGTCTCTGTGGACAGATAAATCAGCAATTAACTGAGCTTTCTATGAAACCTTGGTTCACAAACACATGGGTCTAGAACTAATTAAAAAAGCTTTCCGCTTTCCATTAGTTCCCAATAGTTCACAGATAATGACCGCGGAAGGAGTCATTAACCTAAAACTAAACTGGAACCAACGAGAACTGGTTCACCCGTTTCTCGTGATCCAAAACTTACCACATGCAACCTACATAGGCTCTGACATTTTGGTAAGGTTGGGTGTCCATGTGGACACCATCAACAAGGTGCTGTGGTCCCTAAAACCAGCCACAAAGGATCCTCCTGTGCTAGACACAGCAAACCTTAAGGTTGGGCAGACCATTCCAGAGGCCTGCCAGGTTGCTAACAACCAAACCACCACAGTACCACCTCAGGTGATTAACCTAATGGTGCGAATCCACATCGTAGCTGGACAAGCTATTAGCCATAAACAGGCATATTTTCAACCTTCTCCTGTGTTTTTCAACTTGGGACTGTCAGTTGAAGCCACGAACCAAGTGAGCCTTGACTCCAGGACCACATCTGTTGCTGTGTGTAACACTGGCACGGATGAGGTGATGATCCCAAAAAACACTATGCTAGGATGTTTGATTTCCACTGATTTTCATGATTTTGAACTAGGCATTCCATTTCTGGGAGGACTACCAGATAACCTGGTACCAAGTCAAGAAACTGGGCCAGTATGGTTCACAAAACCAACACAGGCCATAGCTCTTTTTTCAACGGATGACGTCGACCAAGGACCTCAAACCTATGGTGTCTTACCCATAGACAGGTCCGACGACTCAGAAAGGGATTCGTTGGAGCTCTCCAAAGAGCAAGAACCCTTATCAGTCTCATCACAGATTGAACAGGTGGTCACCCAAGCCGACGCTCTGACATCTGATGAAGAAAGGGACAAACTTCGCCAAGTTCTTTTAAAATATGAAAAGTCATTTTCAACTGACTCAACAGATTGTGGGTTGACCTCACTCCACACAGTGAGCATCCCAACCCCACCCAACGCACCACCAACATTTGTCAGACAATACAAGATCCCTCTGGCAGCACATCAGCCTGTCCAGGAGATCGTTGATAACCTTTTGGTCAAAGGTATAATCAGACAATGTAATAGCACCTACTCCGCGCCTTTATGGCAAGTTTTAAAACCAAATGGTAAGTGGAGACTTACCATAGACTACAGAAAGCTAAATAAACAAGTCCCCTTATCCAGGTGGCCAATGACTCAGCTCCAACAGGAACTGCCAAAGGTCACCGATGGTAAGTACTTCTCTACCATCGACGTCGCCTCTGGTTTTTGGACCATCCCTGTGCGCGCCGAGGAC
>NW_023618582.1:37884-43010 GCF_014905685.2 Nematolebias whitei
TTTTCTGACGCTTCTTCACGCGTTCAGCCTTATCTGTGTAATCTTGGTTTGTCTGAACCGTCAGCACAGCAGAAGCTGTTTCTGAGTGTTCAGCCTGCGATGACTCGTCATCGTTTGTGTGTGTGTTTACCCCCCCTTCTTCTGATGAGGGGTTGTTTGAGGCAACAACAGTTATGTCTTGGTATGTTCCACCGACATCTGTTATGTTGTCATTCGCGCCCTCAGATGTAATAGGAATTACATTACTGCATAGTGCTCCTGGATGGGTTCCCGTGTCAGTGTGTTTCAAAGTTTCTAACAACCTGCGTATTTTCTCTGTCTCTTCCGAGTTCAGAGGTGTAGGGCCTTGTTTCTGGAACTTTTGTGATTTTTTCGCCTCGGTTCGTTTCGTCCGAGGTGAGGGACGGTCAGGTACGTCTTTCGGGGGTTCCTTTACGTACTGCCCCTGATGATATGGTTTCCCATATCGTTGCGTCCTACGCTCACCCCTTTTTCGATAATCACTGTCATCCTCTGAAAGAGGAGCTTTTTTGTCCCAGTGTACACCTTCAGGACGCGGTTTGTTATTTTGAACAGACTGTTTTCTCTCAACTTTCTTAGGAGGAGGTGGCGAAGCACGTCGTCCTTCCAGTTCAAGAGGGAGGGGTTTAACCTTTACACTAGGAAACACTTCTATGGGCGTCTTAGCATGAGAACATGCTTCAAACACATTCACAGCACACTGCTTAATCTCACTGATGGATTTTTCTCTGAAATTTGCCATCATTTGTACTGATTTTTTGAAATCAGAGTGGAGATTTTTGCTGAAAACAAACTTAAAACCTTAATCTTCTTCCATTCCGGTTTCATTTCTGTTACCAAAATAAGCTTGGAAGATTCTTTTGTAATAAACTTTTGGATGTTCAGTTTTACCCTGCGTGACCTTGTCTGCAGCTGGGAAACTAGCAGGTCCCGTGCAGGAGTCGTATTCTCTGATCAAAGCTTCACACAGAAGGTTGTAATTCCTTCTCGTTGCATCTGGTAGACGCTCGATGAAGGTGAACACCTCTCTGTCGGAAGTGAGCCGTATCAGACTGATCTTATCCTCTACCGTAGCATTAGGATAAGATCTCAATCTGAACTCTAGATCTCTGAGATACGCTTTTGTTCCAGATGAGCCCATCGGTCCTGGTACAAAACGTTGTACATATTTTGAGATTTTCTGCAAATCATCCATTGAAGGAGACAGTATCAACGGTCTCACTTGTGTGGTTGGTGCAGATTGGTCAAGGACTGCCCCTACCACCCAAGATGGGGGTGGGGGTGGCTGATAAGGGTTGGGAGAAAGAGGTGCATATCGGTGCAGGTCTATCCCTACCGTCCCTGATGGGGGTGGGGGTGGCGTCATGGTGTCAGGAGGAAGAGGTACATATTGGTGCAGGTCTGTCCCTACCGCCCATAATGGGGGTGGGGGTGACGGCATGGTGTCAGGAGGAAGAGGTACATATCGGTGCAGGTCTATCTGGGGTGGTTGTGGCTGACCCGGGCCCTGATACTGTTCGTCTCTGAGTCTCAGACCAGCTCGCCCCATTTCAGAAATCTGGTTTGTAGCTGTAGCTAGTTTCTCCTCACAAGCTGTCAGGCGCTCCTGTGTTGTCTGACATTCAATTTTTAAATTCAGCCATTGTCGGAGTGTCATCGCCTTTTCTGCCTTGCAAGCGTACAGCTCCTTTAATGCGACCTGCAACTGTGCTTGTAGCACATCGTTATCTGCACACGCGGCTCGGTACGCTTGTTCTTTATCCCTAATCCTCTCCTCATATGATTGAGCCTGTTCTGACAGCTCAGTCTTTGAGAGGTCCCTTTCAGTCTGAAATTGTTGTTTCTGCAATTCAGATTGATTCATCAATACGTCACACCTGTCCTTTTCAGATTGATATCCGCTGAACAGCATGTCATTTTGTTCCACCTGATGGTCCAATTTCGCTTTCAGAAGCAGAGAAATTTTTGCTAACCGTTCACGGCTCGATTTTGTGTCCTCTGACACTTTAGCTGCTTTTGCCAACCTCTGCAGTTCCTCATCTCTTTGATTGTCATCAAGGTCTTCTAATTGCGTTAATTGAGTACCAATAATTGAATTTGTTAAAATATGTAAAGCCGCTTGGACGACATCTCTGGATTGCAAGGGGTCAGAGTTTCCTTCTTCTTCCGCCATTATCTGCTATTTATAGAAATTAAATAGGAGAATGGTTGATTAGGTTGTAAAATAAAATCAGAAAAGTCTCTCTATCCTGAAATATTTACTCTTATTTAGTGATTTATCAATTAAACGTGTGTTATCTTTTAGCAAATGAGTAAACTTTTTCAACTCTGTGAATATTTGTAACTGTTTCTTCTTATTTTTAAAAGTTCTAACTGTTATTGTGTACCTTTTATAAGGGATTACCAGTGAATAAAGTTTTGGTAAATGCTCTTTGCATAAATACCTTTATAACTTTTAAAATGCAAGATAACAGTGATTATTCAGCTTTGAAGAACGTTTATTAACTCAAAAATGCCTTTTAAAAAGAAAATATGTTTAATTTCACTAAAATAACCTAAAAAGCGAAGTGAAAACCTGTGATCTCACGTCTTCTCCAGAAGATGGCAGTACAACCTTATTAATTTTAACTCAGACACTGTTAGTGTTGTCCAGTAGGGGAGCTATAACTTCCTGTGGCGTCCGGTCGTTAGCTGTTAGCTAAAAATTAGCATCGGCTAGACTCGGTTAAAACTAACATTTCTGAACGGATTTTTTACACAAGCGTGGCAAAATTTTAGCAATTAGACTTCGAAGAACCTAAAACAGCGTTTCAGAACACAGCTTTAAAGCGCTTTTCAGCTTTAAAAAGCAGGTTTTATTCCCTATGAAAACGAGTTTCCATTTCCGGGTCACGTGACTGAAATCACCAATTACAGAGCAACACGGGGGTGAGAGGAAATGACGTAGACACGTCATTCAACTTCTCAGCGAATCAGAGCGCTCCACGGCAGCAAGATTCAACCAATCACAAAGCGTTTCAGCAACTAGCATGTTAGATTTTAGCCTGAAATAAGTTCGTCAACTTTTCGTCTTGTAAACTGTCAAAATGCACTTTTTCTGTTAAAAATTGTAACGAATCAACACTGAGCTGCACGGAGTCTGTTACTCCGGTCTCAAAAACGTCTTTCTAGCTATTTAAACAACTCGTCCGAACCTTTTTCAGAACCGAGCCGGTCCAGAACCGCGTCTGGACCGTCTTTAAACAGAATGAAGCGTTTTTACCCAAACCCAGCTTTTAGTTACCATAACAGGCGTACAATTTCAGCTTTCATAAAGACTCAATGACACTATTTCAGCTTTCATAACATCACTAGCCCAACATGCTTAAACATGCAGCGTTTTGACTTCAAGCGGCAGCTCCAGCACGCTGCGTTCAATCACAGCTGACAAAACTGTTATTTTTCATGCCAACATGTAAAATCAATCTTTACACGAATACACAGTCATTTATGAACCGTCACGGGCCACCAAATGTAGTATGACATATGCTGGATATATTCATACTTTTTCACGAGTTCTTCATTTTTCTGACTGTGTAAATGTCGTGCATTGAGTTTAACAAAAATGTAACGAGAGAGACGTTAATTATCTTTGACCCATCAAATGAATGCGGTCATTTATTTGCAGAATCAAAGTTTAACATCAAACATTTACATTAATTTGGCAAAATATGAAAACAATAACATGGCAAGTTCACAGAAAGTGGGACAATAAGGCTATTGTCCTCACTTCTCAGCAGAACAACAGACATCAATCACACGGCGGTGATCAAGAAACTTTGCTTCAGATATTTCTAAAATATCTGTAATCATTTTAGGAGAAAGGAGAGTTTAAGATGGAAAATGGAGATTTATCTTACAGAGAGATGTGTGAGGGAATTAATCTGTTTGACCAGAAACGTGCACGCTCCTTCAGTTCTCAGCTTGGTCACGGTACGCTTGGTCGAAGTAGAACTTTTACCTGGTTGATGATAAATCAGCGTCGGTATAGAATCCTTCCTTTGACTCTTTCAGCGTCTCCGTTGAGAACAGCTAACAACCTTTCGAGAGTCGTGCGATGTTATCCAAACAGAAGTTATAACTCCCAAAATCCTCTCTGCATCCTGGATTGTCAGAATTCTGAACTCCTTCAGAACTCTACTCCTTTAAGCTCTTTCATCTCGTCGCGTCTCTCATTGACAGAGACTCGACACAGACATCAGACCCCTTGTTGACACTTCTCCATGAGCTGCATTCGAGCATTCTTCAACACCAACAACTCTTTAACTCTTTTACTCTGGCGAGAACCGGGAAGTTGCCACATTTAAATGGGTTGACTTCCGGGTCATTTTAGAGCTTTCTGATTGGTGGATGGACCAGATCAGAGGTGTGGTTTGTGATGTAAGGTGTTATCAAAGTCAAGGGCAGAGATTGAGATTGTTTAAAACAGACAGAAAGATTATTGGAGAAAACCAGACTTCGTGGAGTCAAACTCTCCTATTATCTTCCGTAAAGATTAAACATGACATTTCTTTTTCAGTAAACTTTTAGTTGACCGAAACTCGACCTCTAACATACTTACAAATTTGCTCATTGAAGACAGAAAAATCAAGAAATGCATATTACCCTGATTTCTTCTTTGAATGAGGAATAAAGATCATTACTTTCTGTTTATGTAAATAAAAATGAGTAGTTCTCTTCAACCTGTAAACATTGACTGAACTAACACAATTTGATTATCAAACATTTGTAAAATAGTAATGATCATAGAGAATTGTCTTTTTCTACTTGATTAATTCAAGGAAGAAAGTCTCCAGATGGGTCAAACTGTATTCCTGGATGCAGATCAATGAAATAACAGTTTCTGTCCATCTGGTCAGATTTGATATCAGATCAAGTTCACTACAGTCCCCCCTTTGGAAAGGGCACCACTGCATAGTAGAGGCATTGCATTTCCATGGTCGGACCTCCAGATTGACTGGGTTGGACCACTCACTAAGAGCTCTAGAGGAAATACATATTTTCTCACGGTAACCTGCGCGTTTACCAAATGGGTAGAATGTCTACCAGCCCCTAATGACACAGCA
>NW_023618582.1:43110-65801 GCF_014905685.2 Nematolebias whitei
GTGGTGAGTATTTTGAAAAAATACGTAGCCGCAAACCACAAGGACTGGGACGTGAAACTCCCTCTGGTCCTCATGGCCATAAGGGCCACTCCACACACTTCGACTGGCATCTCTCCTTTCGAGATGATGACGGGTCGACAAATGACTCTCCCTCTACACCTGTTGTACCAACCAGGCGATGCTGCCATGGCAACAGCCTACACTACACAACAATACATGAAAGACTTGGAAAAACACCTTAAAAACACTTTTGCTTTCGCCCAGAAAAACCTGGAAAAATCAGCTGAAGGACGCAAAGCGTACTACGACCAAAAGGCCTCTCACAAGGAACTCCAAGTGGGAGACAGGGTCTGGTACTACATGTTTGCCCCCACAACTGGGAGAAGAGAGTCCGGGACCGGAACTCTCGCCCGTAAACTGATGCCCAGATGGACTAGACCCCATCTGATAACAGACAAGCTGTCTCCAGTTGTCTATCAGATAAAAATCAGTAAAGGCCAAAAAGAGCCAATTGTTAAATGGGTACATCGAAACCAGGTTAAACCACACAAGGTCTGCAAAGAAACATCTCCTACAGGACAGCGTGATTGAATCTGACAACCAAGGTGAGGAGGAGCAGTGAAACGATGTTTCTAGTTGCTTAGTCACTACTCTTGTCGATGTTGAAACGTTGTTTATTTGGTTTTGATATTTGTTTCTGAGCACCTCAGTAAGAATGAGTTTTGTATGTATTTTAGTTGGATACTGTAAAGGACTTTAACTATGCCAACATGCAGTTCACTCGTTAAAACCTAATCGTTGAAGAGTCAATGTAGTCAATGCTACCTTAAGTACCATAACTTACATTGGTCTCACCATCTTCAATCCAAACCTACTCGAACAATTCTATTCGGGGGGATAGCTAATTCTTTTTAATGAGTCTCGCCATAGACTCCAAAACATTTATGGGGAAACCAAACACCCAATCTCAAGTCGTTCGTCTAAAAGGCAACAGACAAGTAAACCAACTATAGTGGCCATGTAAGTCTAACATAGACAAAGTTAGCGGTGGTGGTATAGTTGGAACACCCTTCTATAAGTATAGACCCCTATAACTACCCTTTTCAGCATGTTCCACCCCTTAACTGGTAGCTGTAGCTGTTCCCAATCATATAAGCTTACACAACAGGTGCATATAGGTTAAGGCCTTATGTAAAATCCCCTTCATAAGCCCACCTTAAACCACTTAATTGCATGACACATAGAACCAGAACGGCACCGACTGGACGTCACCCAGCGACGACCTTCGCTGGAGGGGACCTGCAATCCTGACGTTGGTCTCCAACCTGCATCCAGTGGCCGCATCTTCAGTTCAATCGAAGGGAATCTTCTACATGCTGATTCATCAACAACTCCAATCGTTGTGGAATTACCGTTGTGGATTATATGACTTTGGTTCCATTGGATTACCTTCACTGTTTCCAAAGTGGGTTAAAGCTTTGCTACAATGGAATTACCAACAACATTATGGAATTACCAACAACATTGTGGGATTACCTTCTTTGTCTTTTGTTTTTCTCTTGCTGGATTACATCAAGCTCAAGGACATCCGGAGGCGTAAGTTCATGTTGGAATTCATCCCCATGGACAGGTGATGATTTCCAAAGGGGGGACTGTAGTGAACTCGGCCTCCGGTCAAACCTGCCTCTGAAGACCTTCATGGGACAGGAACTGTTATTTCATTGCTTTGAATCCAGAAATACAAATTAGCTCATCCAGAGACTTTCTAATTGTATCCTGAACCAATCATTTTAAATCAACTGTGAAACAGTATTAATGATTTTTAATCCTCATTCAAAGTAGAAATCAAGTTAAATGTCTATGTTACAAAGTAATTATGCATTTTTGATCTTCTGTCTGAAATGAGAAAGGTGTGATGTCGGTCAAAAGTCGGAGACAGTCGCAAACAAGTTATTGGAACGAACTGTCATGTTTTTAAACCTCTCAGACAGAAACAAGAAAACTGGCACCTGTAAGTCTGTCATTTCTCCAAAACATTTCTCTGTCTGTTCCTAAACATCTCCGCTGTTTTTCTGACTTGTAATGACCCTCTGACGTCACTAAAACCACACCCCTGTTGGTTCTTTCAACCAATCAGGACTTCCCAAAAGTGACCGGAAGCAGAACTCTTTAAAAGTCGACACTTCCTAGTTCTAAGGAGAACAGAAGTTCCAAAAGTTCAGAACAGAGAGTTCTGCTGAGAAGGGAGACGAGTGTGACTTTGCAAGGGTGAAGTCCACGGTCGTCATTTTCTGAAAGATGACACCTGTCTGGAGTGTTGGTTCAGGTCATCACGCCAAAGACCTATTCAACATCTCAGGAGTTCAGCACGTTTGCTGAAATTCCACTTAACTTAACCCTATCCTTTGGGGGAGTTTATTTTGGAAGCTGGGCCAGTCAGCCTCGTGGTCCCAAGTTGATGAGAAGCGGATATAAATCCCTGGAGATAAAAAGACTCAGCCTTGCTGGACTTCAGGAGAAGGCCTCTCTGAAACCCCACCAAGGTAAAGAGTCGACGCTCGGGTACCATCTAGCTGAAATCACCGGGAAACGTGCTATCTGGTTTCAAACAAGATAACTCCCCATATTTTCTTTATTATCTTAGTTAACCCTAAGTATCCACTTTTCCTTCTTAAAGTTTACTCCATCTCTATATTTCCCTGTCAGTAAAGATAAGCTAAAAGCCTGCAGACATTAATTTAAGATCTAAGGATATGTCTGTTGTTTCAAGCTGCAAGTGAGGAGTCATGGCTGTATGATTTCTCATTGTAAAGCTCATTAATTAAGCTGTGTTATTGTAATCAATTATGCCAATCAATGTGTAAAATGTGTGATGTGTTTAAATCGTTTTGATAAATAAAAGACTGCACTGTTGTTGGTGGGTCAGAAATTTAAACACGTCTTTGTCCACATTTAATCTTTTAGGCACGATATTACTTAGTCCAGAAAAATGAAAGAATCCGTTTAAATTAAGTATAATATTATGTACTTGAATTAGTCCAGATATTATAAAATGTAAGAGAGCACCCCTGAGCTAAATCCATCTCTTGTGTCTCTCATTACACCTGTCTAACTCTGAATGCTAGGAAACGCCTTGTATCTGTGACATTCCTTCCCTCCATTGATTACGGTGACATTATTTACATGAACACTCCTACAAGAACCCTGCAAATGTTGGATGCTGTCTGTCATGGTGCACTAAGATTCATAACTGGCTGTGATTATCGTACCCACCACTGCACCCTGTATTCACTGGTTAACTGGACATCATTAACTTCACACAGACTCTCTCACTGGTACATTTTCATCTTTAAATCACTTCTTGGTCTGCTGCCTTCATACATCTCCTCCTACATGTCTCTGTGTGAGTGCAGCTACAGTGTGCACTCTCAGGACATTATTACCTGCAGTGTTCCCTCAGTGAGGACTGAACTAGGCGAAAGGGCCTTCTCCTACTCACTCCTGTTCCCTGGAATATCTTACAAAAAAATTTGAAGCTCTCGACGTTGACCTCTCTAAGTAGCTTTAAGAATCTGTTGGACTCCTGGCAGGGACCAATGCAGACATGTTCCTGTTTTTAGTTTTCTACATTCGCCTTAGAATCTAGCTTTTTGTTACTTTTCTTTTTTTAGCCATCTTATTTGTAAAAAAACAACCAAACAATTGTGTGACTTTTTATAACTGTTTATTGTTGTCGCTGTTGTCCATTGTTGTCATCATTCTTTGTTGAAATCAGGTCTCTCTTGTAAATGAGTCCTCGAGGCTCAACGAGATTTACCTGTCTAAATAAAGGTTGAATGAATTAAGTTTCTAGGTCTTGGTAACACTTATAACTAATCCAAACGTGTGACATGATTCCTGCAAGGCATCGAGATAGCTCTTTAAAACTTCTATGCTGTCTCTCATTAGGGATATGTCATCAGCATTGAGGATATCCATGACTGAAAGGTTGGTAGTTCGGAACTTCGCTCTAAATTGGGAGAGGTTGAATACACTTTTGTCCACCCACACATTAAGCTGGATACGTCCACTGCATCTTTCAAGAGCATCATTCATCAAAGTAGCAAAATAGATCGCAAAAAGGGTGGGTGCCATTATACATCCTTATTTTACTCTGCTCGTGACCGGGAAGCATTCGGAGAAAATACATTCGTACATAATCTGGGCCCACATGTTTGTCATGGAACTGCCTAATTAGGTTGGTGAATTTCTCAGGACATCCAGATTTATTGAGGATAATCCAAAACACCTGGTGCTAGTATAATGAAGTAGTAGAAAAAAGTATAAAATTAGCAGAAAAATACCTCAAAGGCCACTGGTAGGTGAAAAAGCAGGAAAAAATAAGATTTTAACTGAAACTAGCTAAAAAGAGCATGAAAAGACAAAATTAGAAGAAAAAAGTTGAAAAAGCTGAAGGAAGCTGAAATTAATACAAATAAGCTGAAAATAGCTTAACCAAAACAAAAGTTGAAATGAGCAGCAAAAGGCTGCAAACAGCTCAAAAGGTTTGAAGAAACTGAAGAGAGCTCCATTTATTTTCAAATAGAAAAATCATGTCTGACAAAGCTAAATGTTTCAAAAAGTTGCAAATGCGCAAACACCAAAAGTCACAGCAGAAATGTCCTGGATGAGCTGATTTTCCAACAGCCTCTGAAGCACTGCTTTTACGTGCTTTGGGTGTTGTTCCTTATCCTTGGAGTAAATGAGAATATCGTCCAAATAAACGAGCACAAACACATTTAAGAAGTCTCTTAGTACATCATTAACTAGAGCTTGAAACACTGCAGTGCAATTGTTAATCCAAAAGTCATAATCAAATATTCAAAATGGCCTAAAGGGTTCTTGAACATGGTCTTCCACTTGGTCCCCTCTATTAGCCATGGAGAACCCAGAATCAGCTGAGATTTGGTAGAATCAAAAACAAAGAACTCAGCCTGCTCGTGATGATTGCCAGAAACTACAAACTTAAACTTTTTTTTTTTTTTTTTTTTTTAAGAAATAGAGGAGGTCTTTTTGATATTTTCTGGGTTGTTAATATAAAGGTTTGATATGGTTACTCAAATTACAGTTTACTTTAAGT
Source organism: Nematolebias whitei (assembly GCF_014905685.2). Classification (NCBI taxonomy): domain Eukaryota; kingdom Metazoa; phylum Chordata; class Actinopteri; order Cyprinodontiformes; family Rivulidae; genus Nematolebias; species Nematolebias whitei. Next base: position 48,230 of record NW_023618582.1, read on the forward strand.
TGATAATTAAAGTATTTGCCTGCAGTTTTAGCTCTGAGTCTCAGAAAGGATCATTACTTTGTGGAAATGAAAACCATTTTATTTTGTTCATCAAGTTTATCATCACACTTATTAGTCATATACTTTATATCACACTCTGTTAAAAGCTTATCAGCTGAGTCCCTTCAGCATCAAGTGTGTGAAGCTTTGTAACTTCCGTTTCTCAAACCCAGCTCCAGAACCAGTCACTGACCACAAACGTACTGTCTGTTTTTTTCTCTGATAAGATTGCAAATGAGGTAATGGCTGTTGTATCAAAGCAAGATCTGTTACATGTGAAGATGTATAAATGAAGCTGCATTGCTCATGTTTTTTAGAGAACACACAGGAATTCTTGGGCTGCATTTCCATTCCATGTGTTCTCTCCTTCTGCAGAAGAGAAATAAACCTTGCTACGTGTTTTTTTAACCAAAGTTCTCAGTCTCCTAAATTTTATTGAACAACAAAGTTTGATAAAACTCCACAATTTGGCATCACAAACAGGTTTCTTCGCCGGTCCGTCCACTCGGTGGACCCAGGACGGTGGCTGATCACCAAGAATCACAGGATTCTTCCTCTAAACCTCTGCTAGTCTTTAAGAGCGAGGGGACGTTCTGGTCATCTATCGGGAGGATTCGACCTTGACAGAATTCGAAACAGACTGAGAACTTTTGGCTGAGACAAACAACTACTTAAGGTAAATTGAAAAACTTTTTTTTTAAATAGTAGGTTTTCAAAATAAAACCGAGGTAGGTCCCTCTAAAAGGACTGAGAAATAAAATAGTAGGTTTTCAAAATAAAACCGAGGTAGGTTCCTGATTAGGGACTGAGATAAAGTAGGTTTTAATAATTTAAAACTGAGGTAAATTTGTATAAACGACTCGAGGTAGGTTCCTGATAAGGAACCGAGACAAAGTAGGTTTTAAAATAAAACCAAGGTAGATTTACGAAACTCACCCGGCATCTCCCCCTCTCAAAACGTCCCTCCTGGACTACACTACTCGTACAGAAACTCGGTTTTGGTCCATTCAACAACCGATGTGAACTTTCTCTTTGACAAAACGGTCCTGGATGCGGTCAAGAAGTCGACTTTTCCCCCACAAATCCAGCCAGGATCCAGTTTTCGCCCCGTCACTTTTTACCAGCGGGGTTTAGCTAAACGTTAGCTGAACAGGAAGTACAAGCTGTGACAACACGCATGCGTGTTAACCGAAGATACAAAACCACAGTGCCAACTAATGACCCAGCATGACAACTGCAGCACTTCACCCGTTTTTGGAAACAAAATACATTTCAAAGCCATAAAAAAAAAAAACAAAAAAAAAACAACAACTTTGGAAAACAAAAGGCGCTCATTTAAAATAAGAAAAAATATTTCAAAATCAGATGGTCAATAATTCTTGTAATGGAAATGATTCATGATATATCAAAGATCCAAATATGACCTAAGTAATTCCTAAAACCAAATTTAAACTGCCACAAATGCACTATGTTTATATTTTTATAGGCTGTACTTTATTACAATGGAGCTTTGCATTCATTTATATACATTAGATAATAACGCCACTGTTTTTGACCCATGATGTTTGTCATGTGTCAACACGGGGGAGGTATCTTAATATGCATTTAGACCTTTTTTTTAATTGTTTAGACCTCAGGTCAACTTCTTTTTTTATTTATTCAATAAATGCAATTTGATTATTTTATGCTGATTTTAAAAATAAACTAATTTACAAATAAAACAGAAACTAACTGACCATTGTGGATTGCTATTAAAGTTGTAACTTTTTAGGTCATTTTCCCTGCAACAAAATCTTGAACAAATTACACAGGAATGACATGTAAACACAAAAACTAAACTCAACTAAAATCTAACAAAAGCTGTTGATCCTAATTTTAAAAAATACATGTGTACCTGGTTTTGTAAAATAAAATAATATAAAAAAATTCAAAGTTATACTAAGACTTGAAAAAATCCAGTGGGTTATTGTTTCAGTGTTGATTTTCAAAACTAGTCAAATATATATATAAATATATATGTATTAGGGATGCACAATATTGGATTTTCATATATATATATATATATATATATATATATATATATATAAATAGACAACTGAAATTTTAGACGTACACATAAAAGTGGCAGACGTGTACAAAGACAATCAATACACTGCTGACCTCTACTGGCAGACCAGTAGCACGGAAAAAGAAAAAGAACAATTTTACTGTCTCCTGATCTCCTCTCTCCACAGAAAATATCACAGTCAAGCCAGCAGATTTGAGTCTTCATTAAGATCATCAAAAAGAAAATGTGGGACCACACCAGATCCTACTGACCACACCAAATGCTATGAAGATAGCAGAACAAAACAGTTTGATCCATCCAAGTCACTGCAAACTGCAAAAAGGTACTGGACTCTTAATCGACCAAGGTGTTTGAAAAAGCCTGACTGTAAGGGGGACTCATCGCCTAGGTGAGTCGTCACAAGGTCAGTGAAGAAATCAACGCTGAGTGTAGCAACTTGCCTCAGTCCTACACTTTGAATAGGCTACAAGAGTCCACTTACCTAGCAAGGATGGGACCATCCCAAGCAGGATGGGACCATCCCAAGCAGGATGGGCCCTCTGTTGTATCATGACCATCACATACCACCAAGCTAAATGTGACTTGACTGAATTGCTACAAAATTACCTAGAACAACCTCTCTTTGGGCCACCCATGACGAGACATCATTGAATGCCAGAACACAACTCTGCAGAAGCCTGAACTAGAAACCAGATCAACGCCGCCCACCTATTGGACTAGCATACCACCAGATCAAAGGTATCCACTGTGCTACACCCCTTCTTGAAACATAACGTACTTCATTGTCAACAGTGCGACCGGCAACATCACTATGCTGGGTATTGGATGGCACAATCCTCATCCACCACAGTGACAGCCAACCCTCCCTCTCATCAACCTCTCTCCACCATTTGGCCAGAACAAAAAGAGAAGTGTTGGACTTTGCACCACACGACCCCATCCTGGGATCCAATGTACCCCGCGAACACAGGTATTGGAACGCCTGGGACCACGTTGCAAACTCCCTTTTTCCATGGGTTGGAGTGACCAAGGTTTCATTGTACGTAGAAACATTATCTTACAAGTTTCACTCCTATGTGAACCTCTCCCTCATTGTGGACAAAGGACAAAATGAAAAAATTACAGCACTGAAACTGATGGTGCTACAAAACTGGATGGTGTTGGATCTACTGACTACAGCTCAGGGGGTATGTGTGCTCTCGTTAGGAATAAATTATACAATTATATCCTGGGTGAAAATTATACCCACACTGAGATGCCATGCCCCCCCCCCCCCAAAAAAAGAACTTTTCAAGCTGCAGACTCCAGAGGGATCAACAAATCCCTCTGAGAATGGTTCACCTCCAGACCCTGTATTGCACCTCTTCTGAAACACTGTGATCTTACCTATTGCATTGAACAAACAAATCACCTAAAATCCCTCAGGTCTCAGGTCCAAAGAGGGCTCCCAGGCCCAGCTCAAGAACAACTGCATGACATAACCCCTGGAGATTTTGTTATGATTAAATCTTTCAGGAGGATGGAACTCCCCCAAGTGGACAGGTCCATTCCAGGTGCTGGTGACGACCCACACAGCTGTTAAGGTGGCTGAGCGAGCTACCTGGATCCACGCATCCCACTGCAAGCTGTTCAGAGGAACCAATCCACCATCAGAGGGAGGACCAAAGGGATGACCGATGAAACCAATTGCCTAAAGTCACTCAGTGGACAACTGAGGCAGCGTTCACTAGATCCAGTCCGAATCATAGACTTTTCTCAGAAAAACCAAGATAGGCCTGCCATCACATCCATGGAAAACCACCCTAGCACTGGGCTTACGGCATCGTATGGAAAGCCATTGACAGAGAGACTGGGGAGATTGTGGCAGTGAAGAAAATCTTTGATGCTTTCAGAAACAGAAAAGATGCCCAGCGAACATACAGAGAAATCATGGTCCTCCAGGAGTTTGGAGATCAAGTCAACATTGTCAAGCTTTTCAACATCATCCAAGCACAAAATGATAAAGACATTTACCTCATCTTTGAATACAAGGATATGGACCTGCACGCTGTGATAAAGAAAGTCTCTCTTCTGAAGGATATTCACAAGCATTACGTCATATACCAGCTCTTCAAAGCTATCATATATCTTCATAGGAGTTTGTTTAGCCATTCTAATAACTTGTGGTTGCTGTTGTATACCTTGTATTCGCTTATTGTCCACACATCTGATCTCAACTGCCCTCACTCCTGAACGCCTGGCAGAAACCTATGCCCTGTTACACAACAATGTCAATCCTGATTCCAATAAGTGTAACCCACCCACTCTACTGTTTTTGTCCTGACCAACAAGAAGACAACCATTATGTAAATATTTTGTTTTATTATGTTTGTTCCAGAAAGGAACAAAAGGGAGGAATTGTTGATATTTTCTGGGTTGTTAATATAAAGGTTTGATATGGTTACTCAAATTACAGTTTACTTTAAGTTGATAATTATAGTATTTGCCTGCAGTTTTAGCTCTGGGTCTCAGAAAGGATCAGTACTTTGTGGAAATGAAAAACATTTTATTTTGTTCATCAAGTTTATCATCACACTTATTAGTCATATACTTTATATCACACTCTTTTAAAAGCTTATCAGCTGAATCCCTTCAGCATCAAGTGTGTGAAGCTTTGTAACTTCCGTTTCTCAAACCCAGCTCCAGAACCAGTCACTGACCACAAACGTACTGTCTGTTTTTTTTCTCTGATAAGATTGCAAATGAGGTAATGGCTGTTGTATCAAAGCAAGATCTGTTACATGCGAAGATGTATAAATGAAGCTGCATTGCTCATGTTTTTTAGAGAACACATAGGAATTCTTGGCTGCATTTCCATTCCATGTGTTCTCTCCTTTTGCAGAAGAGAAATAAGTCTTGCTACGTGTTTTTTTAACCAAAGTTCTCAGTCTCCTAAATTTTATTGAACAACAAAGTTTGATAAAACTCCACAGTCTGTCCAGTGAGGGTGGCCACACCGACAGTAGAATTAAGTGCTGTGGTAGGTAATTGTGGCTTTTCAGTCATATCCTGGCTGATCAGGTTTTGCTCTGTCCCAGAATAAACCTGAGCCTGGACAGGGAAATTAGTGGTGTTAATGTACAGGATAGCAGGTAAACACAAATTCTTGTCAGGAGAAAAATAAATACCCACCAGTATCTCCTGGTTTACTGGTGAGCTCTCTCTTTTAAATGGAAGTGACATGTAGCAACAATATGGCTCCTTCTACCACAGTAGAGACACTCATTGTGGGTAATATGGTGCTGGCGCTCCTCCAGGGAGAGTTTGATCCTCCTAATCTGCATATGTTCTGGATCTGATGGAGCAGTTACCCGTGCGGACCAAGCACTTACGGTTTCGGGTTATGCATGGGAACTGTAGTTCTCCTCCAACACATTCTCATGAAAACAATTGCCAATCCTTATTGTGAGCATGATCAGATCATCTAGGCTTGCTGGTGCCTCTCTGGTAGCAAGTTGATCCTTTATTTGTTTATTTAAGCATTAATAAATGTGTCCTGGAGCGCAATCTCACCCCAGTTGGAGTCCTTTGCCAAAATGCGGAAGTGGGTGGCGAATTCGGCTAAGGACCTACTTCCTTGACATAGTCTAAACATATTTTGAGCAATTCAATTCAGTTTATTTATGTAGTGCCAAATCACAACAAAGTTGTCTCAGGGCCTTTTATAGGATCATTCACATACATAAAAGCCAATTAGTAAAGTTCTCTATCTAAAGAAGCCAGCAGACATGTTGAATCTTGGCTTCGTTGCAGTCTCCCATCCTGAGCAAGCACAGTGGCAACAGTGGAAGGGAAAAATTCCATTTTAAAAGGAAGAAAGCGCCAGCAGAACTAGGTTCAGGACAAGCAGCCATTTGTTTTGACTGGCTGGGTTGAGAGGACAGAAAGGAGAGACAAACAAACACAGATTGGTATGTCCAAATATAGGTCCAGCTGGACCTGAAAGAAAAAAAACCCATTAAGGATAGAAAAAATTATTACAAATACAAAACAGGTTGAGCAGAGTAAGTAAAGACAGGAGCTGAGTGAAAAAATGTGGTCAGTTTGTCCCCCAGCAGTCTAAGCCTAACCAAGGGACAGCTCAGGAAACCCAAGCCGACCCTAACTATAGGATTTAGCAAAAAGGAGAATCCTAAGAATCAGAATCAGAATAAACTTTATTATCATTACACCGAGATACAATGAGAACATGTACATATCGTCGTCCAAAAGATGGACGGAGTGCACAAAGCTGCTACTATAAAAAGCGCTGCCCTCTTATTCTTATTCAGAATAATATTTTGCTTAGATGAGAAAAGGGAAGAAAACATGAGGGGAGATGGTATAAAAAAGATCTCTCACGCTGTGTCCTAGACGGCACGATATGATACATCAAAAAACCTACCACAACAAAGCAACATAAACAGACGTTATACATGTACATATAGGCCGGTGAAGACATTGAATTTTTATAGGAAAGTCATAGCAAAGTCCAGAGACCACTCCCCCCCCATCCAGGTTTTTATGTCTTTAAGACATGCTTATAAGTCTAAGTGGCCGTTTACATGGCGTGTATTTTGAGTGCATCTGCAGCTTTCTCTCTGCAGTTCTGCTGATCATTTACACAATACCAGTGGCCCCCCTCTTTGAATCCAGAGGTTTCTAAACCCACCTTCCAGAGTGGAGGTTTTTCGCTGACTCCCCACTGATAATGTAAACATCTCCCGCTGAAGCTTTGTGTTAAACCACATGCGCACACACATGCGCGGACAGACGCTATATTTCTATCAACATGGCGACGGATACACTGCTTTCTGAACTATGATTGATGGAATATATTTTTAATCTACATCAGATTCCAGGTGCTGTGACCGACATCTGTGTTGGAAGAGACACCAGTCGGACCCAGTTCTAATATCACTGTTTATAGAACGAGGCACACGCACACGTTGCGCTGTACTAGAACATCCAAATATGCTAAATAATAACAGTTTAATAATAATAAACAGTATTTATCTTAAGTTTGTAATATATAATGAAGCTATCTGGACATTATGTAATTTAAAGTATGTGATTAAAATGATGCTAAACATATTACACGTTATTAAAGTAGAAAATGAAGACATCAGGTTTAATTTTTATTTTATTTATTTATTCAACACCACAAACTGTATGTCACACAAACACTGATAATTTAACTGAACACACTATTAAAAACAAGTTAACTGTTGTTTCGCTTACCCGAGTGAGGTAGACACAGGACACATGCCATGCCCTCACAGCAGCCTTTCTCCTCCAAGGGGTCTGAAACTAATCCTGAGGCTCAGGTATTACCTATAGCTGTTTTCCATGACAGCTTAGTCTAAGGCTGTGTTGAGAGGATTCACCCAGACTGTTAACTACCTACTATCCATGTACCACACCCATAATCTCACCTCGTGTCTCGCCCGACCTAGCAGCAGGAGTGGGGATGTTGGACAGACGAGGAAGCGCACGTTCACGGCAGCTCACCTCCTAATTTAGCGTTACAATTGTTATCCGATCTGGCTTTGTTTAGAATCTAGGTATAAGATTCTTGGATTTTGTTTTATAATCAAAGCTACGAAACCTTTAAAAACCTCCCGTGCTTTTGTTGTTTCATTGAACCAAGTTTTCCACTTCCATGAACAAAGGGGTGTTGAAATAAGAATCCAAAATTTTACGTTTTGCTTGGCTTTAATAAATGATTTTGCAGGGGAAACAGCGGTACGCACAATCAAACACCGTGATTAAATTTGATTACAAAGAGGATACATAGTGATTAATACTCAGAGTTTTAGTTATATTCCAGAGGTTGATCTTTCTTGGGCAAAGTAGTTCTCTGTTCCTGAGGGAAGCTGTAAGATAGCTGTAGGCTTGCTCCGTTCAACCTCAGATATTTTCCTTCTGGCCGGACACGCCCTAGGTCATCCTCTCTCACTCAAGTACTCCAAAACCTCCACAGTCTCCCCACACTCACTACCTGCCCCAATATGTTATCTCTCACCACATTAACCAACCTTTGACAACCTCAAGCAATCGAATTTAAAATATAATTGATCTTTCCGCTTGCAATTTTGTAAGCTACCACTCTGAACTGAGATAAATTTTGATAAAGGACAATATAATAATAATAATAATAATGAATTTAATTTGTAACGCACTTTTCATTAACAAAAATCTCAAAGTGCTACAGAGTGCAACTAAAATCAATGATAAAATCAACTAAAATCAGTGATAAAATCAACTAAAATCTGTGATAAAATCAACTAAATCAATGATAAAAATCAATTAAAATCAATGATAAAATCAACTAAAATCAATGATACAATCAACTAAAATCAATGATACAATCATGTAGAGGCAGAATAGGCTTGCTTAAAAAGAAAAGTCTTTAAGCCTTTTTTTAAGTCAGTCAATGATTGTGGAGCTCTCAGATATTCAGGGAGGGAGTTCCAGAGGCGGGGGGCAGCCACACAGAATGCCCGATCTCCCATGGTTCTTAATTTAGTTCATGGAAGGTGGAAGAGATTACTGTTCTGTGATCGTAGGGACCGGGTGGATGAATATGGAGCAAGAAGGTCCTTCAGATAATCTGGTGAATTTCCATATAAACACTGATGGGTGATGAGAGCAATTTTGTACTGAATTCTGTAAGTGACAGGAAGCCAATGGAGGTTATGGAGAATGGGTGTAATATGTTCAAATTTACGAGCTCTCAATAAAATCCTGGCTGCACTGTTTTGAATATATTGAAGCTTCTGAAGGTTTTTGCCGGGTATTCCAGTAAACAGGGAGTTGCAGTAGTCGAGACTGGAGGAGCCAAAAGCATGGATGAGTTTCTCTGCATCAGCAAAAGTGAGAGATGGGCGCAGTTTGGAGATATTTCAAAGATGGAAGAAACAGGTTTTAAACAGATGCTTAATGTGATTTTCAAATGTAAGATGAGAGTCCATTTTATTCCAAGATTTGTAACAGTGGTGGAGAGGGGGATGTCTTGTCCAGAAAATGAAATAGTCGTTATAGTTGAAGTTTGAACCTGGTGAGGGGTGCCAATCAGTATGACCTCTGTTTTGGAGCAGTTTAACTGAAGAAAGTTCTGATTCATCCATGCCCTTATCTCCTCCAGGCAGGTAGAGAGGGCAGCGAGTGAAGATGGAGATGACAGTGGTGAAGATGATGCTCCAGTCCTGATGTAAAGCTGTGTATCGTCGGCATAACAGTGAAAAGAAATGTTGTACTGATTAATAATTTGACCTAAAGGCAACATGTAAAGGGAAAATAGCAGGGGCCCTAAAACTGACTCTTGAGGGACACCACAGGAGACACCGACAGTCTGGAACTTGGCATTGCCAAGACTAACACATTCCAGCCTATTGGAGAGGAAAGATTTAAACCAGTCCAGGACAGTGTCACAGAGACCGACCTCCACATGAAGACGGTGGAGGAGGATACTATGGTCCACAGTGTCGAAAGCTGCAGTGAGGTCAAGGAGAACAAGGAGGGAGGGAGAACCAGTGTCAGCAGCCATGAGGACATCATTGGTGACTCTCAGCAGTGCGGTCTAAGTACTGTGAGCTCCACGGAAGCCAGACTGAAACTTCTCATACAGGGAGTGTTGTTGTAGGTGGATCTGCAGCTGAGCAGCAACTGCTTTTTCCAGCACTTTTGACAGAAATGGGAGGTGAGAAATTGGGCGGTAATTAGAAAGAATGTCTGGATCCAAATTAGATTTTTTTCAGAAGAGGCCTAATGATGGCAGTTTTAAGAGGCAGTGGAACTTGACCAGATTGCAGTGACTTATTTATTATTTGTGTGATTAATGGGCTTATTGCAGAGTGATTGGATTTAATGAGAGACGAGGGGAAGGGATGTACAGAGAGACCAGATGATTTTATACGTCTCTCAATAGCACGGCCAGCTGCTTTCATCTTGCGCAGCTCAGCAGTGTAACAAGGGGCTGAACGGGCGAAAGACACCAGCCTTGCTTTACAGGGAGCATGGAGGTCCAGAAGCTCCTAGAGAGATTGGTTGTAGTAATCCACAGAGACATTTGCAGATGAATGATTGACAGTGGTCAGGGAGTGGAGATCATAGGACAGAACGTCAGGGGAAATGTTTTTTTTTTTTTTTGTTTGTTTTTTAGCTCAGTTTAAGTGTAGAAACATTGTGAAGCGTTTCAATGAACTTATCATCATCGCTCAATTTTTTATTTTTTTTTAAAGAGAGAAGAAAGAAGAATAATTAAATAATAAAAGAGAAATAGATAAAACGAGAGCCCACCACGACAAAACAACATGCACAGCACAATGCCACCCACAATATCACCATGAAACATTCGACATTGCACAAGGAATCATCTAGCTTCCACCACTACCCAACCTAGCGTGCATCTGTCACAGCACCTGAATCCAAACACCCGCGCAAGCACGCCTGCCACCACCAGATTTCTCCAAAAGAATGCCCAATAGTGGACGCGGGGGCCCACAGACCCGTCCCCCCAGGACACAATGGCAACATAGGGAGGACCGGAGCCACAGACACACAGCGGCCCACAGGCCCGGAGCCCCAGGAGTCTCCCAACAGGGAGAACCGCACCCCCCCAGAGAGGAGCAGAGGAAAGAACCGGGTGACCCCAGCCACCACAATGCAGAGCCTCCAGGAAGCTGCAGCGACGAGCCCACAGGTTCGGCCGGCGACCCATGCCCCCCCAAGTAGATCCGGCCATGGACACCGAGCCCAAGCCCCGAGGCCATACCACCCCCCGGCAGAGCCCCGACAGAGCCAGGGCACCCAGGCCCCGCCAGGCAGCAACCAGGGCAGACCGACGTGCACCCCACCACCCAGCCCAGGCACCGAGAGCCACCAATGCACCGGCGGCAAGGGGGTCCCCCGCCAAAGGGGGGCACGACCGGGGGGAGTGGGCCCCACACCAAACGTGGGGCCCAAATTGATCCAAGAGAGGGGTACCACCAAAAACCCAACCTGAGCAACCAACAGGCACACACAGATAGCATGCACCATCTACCTGACAGCGACCACAGGCCGGCCCCAGCCCAAAGGGCAGAGCAGCAGGGAGCCGCAGCTGAGGAGGGCCGGCCCCCACATCAAGAGCCCCGCACCATAGGCCCGGAGACGCCCCAGCACGCCACCTATGCACCCCCCCCCACACACAGCACCCCCACCGTAAATGCCACACAGGAAGACCAGCCAGTGCCCCGATGAGGCGAAGCCACGCCCCCAACCGCCGCCCTACACCACCAATGACCACACGTTCACTACCATAGCCGACCCCCCGCCGAAAGCCGGCAGCCACCCCGGTCAAAGTGCCGGCCATCGCAACCAGGAACCTAGATTAAAAGAATCGGAACAGCCCAGGAGGAACCGAAGCACCGGCCTCATCACTGACCGCCCCCAAGGCCCAAAGCCCACCCACAGCCCAGACCCCAACAATGTGCCCCCCTCCCCCTCCATCCCAGACCCCTAGTGTCACACGGAGAAAGGAGGTGTTTGTGAAAAAAAATTAAAAATAAAAATAACTAAATAAATAAAAAAATAAAAATAATCTATATATGCATAAATAAATTATGAACAGACCCACTTCCTCCTCCTCCCACTCGAATATGGTGTTGATGCATGTTGTTATACAGTGTGTTTAAAATGGGGGGATGAGGTGGCGATCGGCACAGACCCACCTCTTGCCCAGAGAGCAGGCGGTGCCCGTTCACCCCTCATCTCCGCCCCGAACCCTAAATGTCTACATGCTACATATGAGAGTGGGCACAGGTCCAGGGAGGTGGAAATGGTAGTACATCCCACCACCTAAGTGCGATCATGTGCCCACTCCAGATCCTATATATGCATGTGTCGTGAGAGTGTTATAAGTGAGTGTCTAGGTTGTATATTAAAATTAGGGCCCAGGACCCCACCAGCCACGGAGATGGATGATTCTCCCTGTAGATCAGTAGTGCACCTGAACCCCAAAACCCTGTTTGAGTGGTGGTGTGGTGGAGTGGGCAGAGGAGGACGTCGGGATGGGGAGGTGAACTGAGGTGGCAATGCCCCCCCAGGGGACCAGCTCCCCCACTGACCCCAATAAGCACCCCACTCTCCGAGATCCACCAGGGGAGAGAGGCTCTAACAGAGATACCTAGGAGGAGGTGGCAGCCGCACCACCAGGGATCAAGGCCACGGGCCGGCACATAGCCCCCGAGGACCAACCAGAACCAGGGCCAGCAACCCAGACCCATCCCGAAACCATCCAGACACCCCAACCCGATTCCCAGCCCAACACCCAGCCCCCCAACCAGAGAGGCCACCAAACCCCAACTGGGATAATCAGCCAGGAGTGCCCAAACAGTCACAGATAGAGCACCACAGCGACCAAGAGCACCCCCCCACCCCAAAAAAGCAAAAGACCAGTCCACCCATAACAACACCCACAGCGAGAGTGCCCTATGCAAGTGTGGGCACACACCCAGCGAGCCCAGACTCCCCCGGTCCCACAGCACAGAGCCCCCCACACGAGAGCCCCCACCCCACCCCAGCCACAGCCCCCCACAGCCCAGCCCCCCAGCCAAGCACCACGCCGCGGCCACCGCCAGGCAAGAAGACGCCCAGGTTGAGCCCGCCCGTCCCCTCCCTCAGACCCCCCCCCCATCAACAGTCCCACCCCCCCACGGCACAGGCCCCAAAGCCCACCAACGCACCCAAGGCCCCAAGGCCAGGGCCGGGAACCGGCGCACCCGCCGCCCAAGACCCTGGCAACATACCTGTCAAGGCCCGAGATCCCCGGACCAAGCCGGGAACCCCGCCCAGGAGCGATACCACCCCAGAACCCGTGCCCGCGTCCACCCCAGACCCACCCAGGGACAGCCAGGTCACCAGGCCAGTAACCCATGTCCGCCGGTACAGACCGCCCAGAAGCCCGCATGCAGCCAGCATAGGCCATCACCCAGAACCTCCAGAGCCACCTCCCCAGTCGGGCGCCACCGCTCCAGGCCCATGACCCCCCCCATGTCCCCAGCCCCGACACCCCACCCACACCCACCACCATGTTCCACGGGACAGAATCAAAGGGGACCACCCACCTCCACTACATGTTGGAGCCGATTAAAGAAGTCCAGAGAGAATAGTCCGATGTGGGGGTACAGGCTGTCTCAAGACTTATGTAATCTAACAGAAGGTCTTTATACTGTTTAATACTAAGTGTATTTTTATTTTTCCAATTCATGAGTATAGTTTTTTTTGCTATACATAGGGCAGTGAGAATAATATGAATTGATTTTGTCTCCAAGGTGACATCATCTAAGTGGCCCAATAAGCAAACTGACGGAGAGAGTGGAATATTACATCTCAGACACTTTGATAAGTCTTCACATATCCGGCACCAAAACCTCTGAACAGGTGGACAGAACCAAAATGCGTGGATGTAATTGTCAGGAATATTGTTTGTACACTGTGAGCAAATATTAGATGATGCGAAACCCATCTTGAACATCCGTTGACCTGTATAGTGTACTCTATGAAGGATTTTGTATTGTATTAGTTGTAAATTCGTGTTTTTAGTCATTTTAAAAGTTCTCAGACAGATCTGCGACCAAAAGTTTTGGTCAAAATTAACTGACAAGTCTGTCTCCCATTTTACAATGGGAAGAGATATAGATTCATCTATTTTACTGAGTTTCTGATAAACCTTAGATAGTAATTTGGGAGGGTTAAGATTAAGGAATTCTAATACACTTGTTGACATTTCAATCCTAGTGTTATTAAGGTTAAATTTATTTTTGGTTATAGATTTAATTTGTTGATATTCTAAAAATTTATTCTTATCAATCCCATATTGTGTAATTAATCTGTTAAATGGGATGTAGTCCACTTCTTCATATATATGTTCCAAATATTCAATTCCTTTACACCTCCAACCTGGGAAGTTTATCATCTTATTCTGTTGTAGGATGTCAGGGTTGTTCCAGATGGGTGTACGTTTACATGGGATTAGTGAAGACTCTGTCATTTTAAGAAACTCCCACCAAGCTGTCAGAGAGGAGCTGATATTGATGCTTTTAAAGCATTCCTGTCGTTTTATGTTTGAGCTAATGAATGGAAGGTCCGAGATCATTATATTATTGCAAAGTGTCTGTTCTACGTCTAGCCAGGGTTCATCAAGGGGTGAGTGTTTTATCTATCTTTAGATGCATTCTAGCCTGTTGGCTAGAAAATAATAATAAAAGTTGGGTAATTCTAGTCCTCCTTTATCTTTGGATTTCTGTAGTGTTTTTAATCTAATACGAGGGCATTTATCTTTCCACAGAAATTTAGAAATAGAGGAGTCCAGGGATCTAAACCAGTCAGATGATGGTTTATTTGGGATCATTGAGAATAAATAATTTATTCTAGGCAAAACCATCATTTTTATTGATGCGATCCTTCCCATGAGAGATATGGGTAAAGATTTCCATCTAGCCAGATCATCCTCAATTTTCTTTAAAAGTGGGGTGTGGTTTAGTTTTGTTAAATCTGCTAATTTAGGCAAAACTTTGATACCCAAATATGTAATATTCCCTGATTGCAGTTGTGTAGTAAGTGAATTGTTGAAAGAGCAATTAATTGGTAGAACTGTGGATTTTAGCCAGTTTATAGAGTAATCTGAAACTTTTGAGAAAGTGTTTATCAGTCCAATAACCTGAGAGATGGAGGTTTGTGAATGCCGGAGGAAGAGCAGCACATCATCAGCATATAGACTGATTTTGTGCTCTCTGTTCTTGCATTTTATGCCTTGAATATCTGTAGTTTGCCTGATTGCTGCGGCTAGCGGTACGATGAAAATAGCAAACAGTGAGGGGGAGAGTGGACATCCCTGCCTGGTGCCCCTTTGCAGAGTAAAACTAGCAGATATTTGATTGTTTGTCCTAATGCATGCTGAAGGAGAACTGTATAATATTTGTAACCAATTTATGAAATAATTTCCAAAACCAAATTTATGTAAGGCTGCAAATAAAAATTTCCAGTTAACTCTATCGAAGGCTTTTTCTGCATCTAGAGAGAATATTGCAGTTTCAATATTTTTACTGTAAGAATAATCTATTAAATTAAATAATCTGCGTGAATTTGAGGATGAATGTCTCCCTTTTATAAAACCAGTTTGGTCTGGATGTATTATTAGAGGAGTTACCTTTTCTAATCTTTTTGAGAGGGCTTTACAAATTATTTTAAGATCAACGTTGATAAGAGATATTGGACGATAACTGGTAGGTAATACAGGGTCTTTGCCTGGTTTTAACAGGAGACTAATGTTGGCAGAATTTATATTTTTTGGAAGACTGTTACTTTTCTCAGTTTCTTGTAGCATTTTGTGAAATAGTGGTGCCAGGATATTCCAGAATTCTTTATAGAACTCTGCTGGGAATCCATCTGGACCTGGAGCCTTTTTATTGGACATGCTTTTGAGGGCTTCCTGGAGTTCCACTGGTGTCAGTGGTGAATCCAGCTCCATTGTTTGACTATCTGATAGTTTAGGAAGTGTTATTTTATCCAGGAATTCATTAATTTCATTATCTGATGGGTTTATCTGGGGCGAATACAAGTCTTTATAAAAATCTCTGAAAATGCTGTTAATTCTTTCAGGATCGTAAACTGTATTCCCAGTCGAGTCTTTAACACCAACTATAGTTGTTTTTTCCTTATTTATTTTGAGCTGTTTAGCTAGAAAGCTACCTGACTTATTGCTCTGTTCAAAATTTTCGATTCTAAGTCGTTGTATTAAGAATTGAGTTTTTTTGTTAATACATTCTTTTAATTCCAATTTTGCTTTACGCATTTTATCCAGCATTTCTTCATCTTGAGAGGCTTCTAATGATTTAATGGTTTCTTCTAGTTCCTGAATATGTTTATTTTCTTTTTTCTTCTTTTGTGATGAGAATGAAATTATTTTATCTCTCATTACAGCTTTACCTGCCTCCCAGAGAATAGATGCTGATGTTCCAGGCACGTCATTATACTCCAGATATGAAGCCCACTCTTCTGTAAAATATTTGATAAAATCTACATCTTCAAGCAGTGATGTATTAAATCTCCAGTTTATACTTTTGGGGATTTCTTTTCTGTTTGCTAGATTTAAACCGACAGGAGCATGATCACTGACAGCTATAGGGTGAATCTCAGTGTCTGAGATGTCCGTTAACAACGAGCTGCTGACTAAAAAATAATCCAGACGAGAGTAAGAGTGATGGACAGAAGAGAAGAAAGTATACTCTCTACGATTCAGGTGAAGAGATCGCCATGCATCACAAAGTCCATAATCACTCATGTACTGTTTAACTATATTTATGGACTGCCAACTACGCTGAGTTCCTGCTCTACTACATCTGTCTAATTCTTCATTTAGACCAAAGTTGAGGTCACCTCCAAGTATAAGTGAGCAATCCAAGTGATCAGAAAGTGCTGAGAAAAAATCATGAAAAAAAGAGGTGTCATCAACATTTGGGGCATATATACTGACAATACACAACTTATAGTTATTTATATAAAGTTGTATTATTAAATATCTACCCTCTGGATCTGTGACTGTGTCTAGTATTTTAAAGTTAACATTTTTGTGTATTAATATTGCCACTCCTCTTTGTCTTGAGTTATAGCAGGCACAAATCACATTAGGAAAATCAGTTGATTTAAGATCATCTGCAGCTGTCGTAGATTTATGAATCTCTTGTAAAAAGACAACATCTGCCTGTAATCTTTTAAGCTGGTTAAAGATTCCTAATCTTTTTTGTTGAGTACTGGTTCCATTGACATTCCAAGTTACAAACCTTACTGTGCCCATATTTGTACGTGCGTAGTTAAAGTTGACCAGTGCATGTCACCATGGATACAAATAGATCTAAATAAAATCTGAGTTAATGCTTGAGCTAGCCTGTTTAGATCTTCACAAACAGTGATGTTAGCAGTGGAAAGATACCAGAAGGTTGAGTAGATGCTGGATGTTGTTGAGGTGGAAAGATATGAAGTTCTCATATGAGGTGTCCATGTGTGTTCTCTTATGAGGTGTGTGTGTGTGTACTTGTGGGCTTGTGTGTAAATGATTGTTGGGTGGTAAAGAAGCAAAGAGAAAAATAAAAAATAAAAAAAAATAAAAAAAGAATGACGAAGAAATGCGTTAGCAGATACAAAAAGAAAAAGAAAATAAGTGGAAAAACAAACAAACAAATCAGTTGTGACACCGTTCACCTTCACCAGTGCAGACACCCGAGGTGTGCTTTACATTTTATTTACAAATGCCAGTTAATTTACTTCCATTATTACCATTTAAATCATCACCACTAAACCCCAGCTGCCCAGTGGGCACCGTCACCAAAAGCCAAACTTTAAATAGTTCCTTACTTTTCTTTCATAGTTAGTCCAATTCATACACACACACTAATATATATATAT
>NW_023618582.1:65901-67534 GCF_014905685.2 Nematolebias whitei
CTAAGTCGTTGTATTAAGAATTGAGTTTTTTTGTTAATACATTCTTTTAATTCCAATTTTGCTTTACGCATTTTATCCAGCATTTCTTCATCTTGAGAGGCTTCTAATGATTTAATGGTTTCTTCTAGTTCCTGAATATGTTTATTTTCTTTTTTCTTCTTTTGTGATGAGAATGAAATTATTTTATCTCTCATTACAGCTTTACCTGCCTCCCAGAGAATAGATGCTGATGTTCCAGGCACGTCATTATACTCCAGATATGAAGCCCACTCTTCTGTAAAATATTTGATAAAATCTACATCTTCAAGCAGTGATGTATTAAATCTCCAGTTTATACTTTTGGGGATTTCTTTTCTGTTTGCTAGATTTAAACCGACAGGAGCATGATCACTGACAGCTATAGGGTGAATCTCAGTGTCTGAGATGTCCGTTAACAACGAGCTGCTGACTAAAAAATAATCCAGACGAGAGTAAGAGTGATGGACAGAAGAGAAGAAAGTATACTCTCTACGATTCAGGTGAAGAGATCGCCATGCATCACAAAGTCCATAATCACTCATGTACTGTTTAACTATATTTATGGACTGCCAACTACGCTGAGTTCCTGCTCTACTACATCTGTCTAATTCTTCATTTAGACCAAAGTTGAGGTCACCTCCAAGTATAAGTGAGCAATCCAAGTGATCAGAAAGTGCTGAGAAAAAATCATGAAAAAAAGAGGTGTCATCAACATTTGGGGCATATATACTGACAATACACAACTTATAGTTATTTATATAAAGTTGTATTATTAAATATCTACCCTCTGGATCTGTGACTGTGTCTAGTATTTTAAAGTTAACATTTTTGTGTATTAATATTGCCACTCCTCTTTGTCTTGAGTTATAGCAGGCACAAATCACATTAGGAAAATCAGTTGATTTAAGATCATCTGCAGCTGTCGTAGATTTATGAATCTCTTGTAAAAAGACAACATCTGCCTGTAATCTTTTAAGCTGGTTAAAGATTCCTAATCTTTTTTGTTGAGTACTGGTTCCATTGACATTCCAAGTTACAAACCTTACTGTGCCCATATTTGTACGTGCGTAGTTAAAGTTGACCAGTGCATGTCACCATGGATACAAATAGATCTAAATAAAATCTGAGTTAATGCTTGAGCTAGCCTGTTTAGATCTTCACAAACAGTGATGTTAGCAGTGGAAAGATACCAGAAGGTTGAGTAGATGCTGGATGTTGTTGAGGTGGAAAGATATGAAGTTCTCATATGAGGTGTCCATGTGTGTTCTCTTATGAGGTGTGTGTGTGTGTACTTGTGGGCTTGTGTGTAAATGATTGTTGGGTGGTAAAGAAGCAAAGAGAAAAATAAAAAATAAAAAAAAATAAAAAAAGAATGACGAAGAAATGCGTTAGCAGATACAAAAAGAAAAAGAAAATAAGTGGAAAAACAAACAAACAAATCAGTTGTGACACCGTTCACCTTCACCAGTGCAGACACCCGAGGTGTGCTTTACATTTTATTTACAAATGCCAGTTAATTTACTTCCATTATTACCATTTAAATCATCACCACTAAACCCCAGCTGCCCAGTGGGCACCGTCACCAAAAGCCAAACTTTAAATAGTTCCTTACTTT